>NW_009217435.1:0-4967 GCF_000690835.1 Fulmarus glacialis
ACAGGGAGCAGGTTTTGCACTCCTCTCCAGGGAAGGGAAGAAATCGTACAAAACCAGAATGTCTCCTACCAAGGGGTCTGCTCTTTGGAGTCCCACTGAAGAGTAACAGGTTTGGGAGCTACAAGAAGCCTTGTCTAGCCGCTGCTTTTGAGACTCTGTACAAGGAAGGCCTTCTGAGGGGACTGAAGCCAGGCACCAAGGACGTTCAGTGTTTCTCTCGCGGGGGCTCAGGGTCATGTTGGTGTCTCTTTTCTTGCAGCCTGAGAAAGGCAAGGGGCCATAGGGGCACAAAGGATGGTGCCTTGCACATTCATTTCTACTTGTTGCCATAGGCACCACACTCGGCGGGACAGTAGACCCGTAGTTACAGGGTCTCTTGAGGTGTCCTGGGTTTGCTTTGCTAATCACTCTGTAGCGTTTCCTGGCCTACTCACCAGATATGTGCAGAGCGAGGCAAATGAGACCAGATTCTACTGAACTGAGTTTCCAATTAAGGGTTTCCTTCTTACAATAAAACATGCTTCCATTTTCACATAGGAAACAGGATGAAAGATAGAAGCTGAAGCAGCACGTGCCTCTTGTGAAAACAGGTTACAAGTGATGGTTGCATTCGGTTGATCCTTAGTTGCTTCCTGCATAAGAAAACTGTACATTAATTTAATCCTTGGTGTAGAGGCAGGGCCTTGCTAATGTTACTGTGTAGGCAGCAAGTATGTGGGTGTCAAGCTTTCTGCATATTTGTGACTGATTTTTCTTGTTTCTTATAATAAGGAAAATCTTACTACGCACTCCTGAAGTCTCCGATAAGCTCGTGGGTCAGGAGAAGGACAGGGAGGTCTCTTACCAGTTATCATCCCAGGCAAAACAGACTTGAACTCGACTTGGGTGAAAATTAACGGAATTTATTGCTGGATGAAACTGACTCCTTTCCCCCGTCTTTGGGAGGATCACCGTGCACCCTGAATCGATACAGGCAGGTGTAGTCCGGGTGGCCCCAGTTGCTCAGCGCTTGCAGCCTTACATAATTCACGAACCCAGAGAGCTCCTTCAGAAAGGAGGGGAAAAAATGAGTTGCCTTTTCCTCTCCGGCCTTTGACTACTGACAGAGTAGTGCTGCAGTAACAGACTCATTCAACAGCTTACTTCTGGCTGCCCTGCGAGGTCTTTTGACCTGTCGTGGTCAAGACGTTCTTATCCTGCTCTCCCTCATTTGGCCATAAGAATAGTAAAGGAAGAAGCCGCTACCAGAAGCCTCAGCAGGTAGATTGGCAAGGTCTTCTTGCCTGCTTTGAGGCACATGCTTCCACAGTCAGAAGACCCAGTGGTGTTAGTATAATGTCTCGTTGCCCTCTCTAGAAAGCCACGGAAAGAGAATGAATGGCCTCCCTGTCACTACTTGCTCCCAGCAACAACAGAATCCTCAGAAAGCCTGGTATTTCTAGTCTTCAACTAGCAGGCCAGTAGCAGTGCATACTATGGGATGTGGCGACTTGTATGCACTGGGAGTCCAGACAGTCAAACTGATTTCAGCTTCACCGGCGGCGCTTGTAAGCGCTGAAGCTTAAACCCAAAACGAAAGAGAAGAAGGGCAGTCCAGGCCTATGCCGTTAGGAAGTCTAAGCAGAAGAAAGGCCAGCATGGCACACGCTCAAGGAGAGGGCTGCCTACAGCCCTTTGGCAGGGAAGCTTTTCCCCAGCCAATCGCATTTCTCCTCCTCTCCTACAATTCTGAGTCATAGAATCATAGAATCATAGAATCATAGAATCATAGAATCATAGAATCATAGAATCATAGAATCATAGAATCATAGAATCATAGAATCATAGAATCATAGAATCATAGAATCATAGAATCATAGAATCATAGAATCATAGAATCATAGAATCATAGAATCATAGAATCATAGAATCATAGAATCATAGAATCATAGAATCATAGAATCATAGAATCATAGAATCATAGAATCATAGAATCATAGAATCATAGAATCATAGAATCATAGAATCATAGAATCATAGAATCATAGAATCATAGAATCATAGAATCATAGAATCATAGAATCATAGAATCATAGAATCATAGAATCATAGAATCATAGAATCATAGAATCATAGAATCATAGAATCATAGAATCATAGAATCATAGAATCATAGAATCATAGAATCATAGAATCATAGAATCATAGAATCATAGAATCATAGAATCATAGAATCATAGAATCATAGAATCATAGAATCATAGAATCATAGAATCATAGAATCATAGAATCATAGAATCATAGAATCATAGAATCATAGAATCATTAAGGTTGGAAAAGCCGTCTAAGATCATTGAGTCCAACCGTCAACCCAACACTACCACGCCCTCTAAACCATGTCCCTAAGCGCCTCTTCTACACGTCTTTTAAATACCTCCAGGGATGGTGACTCCACCATTTCCCTGGGCAGCCTGTTCCAAGGCTTGACCACTCTTTCAGTAAAGAAATTGTTCCTAATGTCCAGTCTAAACCTCCCTTGGCGCAACTTGAGGCCATTTCCTCTCACCCTATCTCTAGTTACTTGGCAGGAGAGACTAGCACCCACCTCGCTACAACCTCCTTTCAGGTAGTTGTAGAGCGCGATGAGGTCTCCCCTCAGCCTCCACTCCTCCAGACTAAACCGTCCCAGTTCCCTCAGTCGCTTCTCATAAGGCTTGTGCTCCAGGCCCTTCACCAGCTTCGTTGCCCTTCTCTGGACACGCTCCAGCACCTCAATGATCGGTTGGACTCGATGATCTTAGAGGTCTTTTCCAACCTTGATGATTCTATGATTCTATGATTCTATGACAGGGCAGACCAAACCCCATGGCTCAGGGCAAGGACAGTAGCAGGATAAACCCAAACCCCACAGGCCATGGACCAGAAAAGGACAGGGCACCCCAGACCCCCTGGCTCAAGGCCAGGACATGTGCAGAACATCTACAAACCCCACAGGTAACGGACCAGGTAGGGACAGGGCACCTCAAAAAACATGGGTCACAGCTAGGACACTGGCAGGACACTCCCAAACCCCATTGGTCATGGACCAGACATGGACAGGGAACTCCAAAGCATGTGGGTTAGGGCAAGGACAAGAGCTGGACTTCCCCAAACCTCACAGGTCATGGACCAGACAGGGACAGGCCACCCCAAATCCCGTACCTAAGGGCCAGGATGGGGACAGGAGACCTCCATACACCACAGGTCATGAACCAGAGAGGGAAAGGGCACCCCAAACCCCGTGGGTCAGAGCCAGGACATGGGTTGGACAGGCCCAAATCCAAGGGTGATGGACCAGGGAGGGTCAGGGAACCACAAACCCTGTGGGTTAGGGCCAGGACATGGGCAGGACACCCCCAAATCCCACAGATCATGGACCAGAGAGGTACCCGGAACCATAAACCCCGTGGGTCAATGCAAGGATACGGGCAGGACACCCCCAAACCCAACAGATCATGGAACAGACAGGGACCCGGAACCCCAAACCCCCTGTGTAAGGGCCGCGATGGGGAGAGGACACCTCCATACACCACAGGTCATGAACCAGAGAGAGACAGGGCACCCCAAACGCAATGGCTCAGCCCAAGGACACTGGCAGGATATCCCCAAACCCCACAGGCCATGGATCAAAAAGGGACAAAGCACCCCAAACCCTGTGGCTCAGGGCCAAGACACATGCAGGACACCACTAAACCCCACAGGTGATGGACCAGACAGGGACAGGCCACCCCAAAACACGTGGCTCACAGCTAGGACACTGGCAGGATACTCCCAAACCCCAAAGGTCATGCCCTAGACAGAGAAAGGGCACCCCAAACCCCATAGACACATGCAGGACACCACTAAACCCCACAGGTGATGGACCAGACAGGGACAGGCCACCCCAAAACACGTGGCTCACAGCTAGGACACTGGCAGGATACTCCCAAACCCCAAAGGTCATGCCCTAGACAGAGAAAGGGCACCCCAAACCCCATGGGTCAGAGCCAGGACATGGGTTGGACAAGCCCAAACCCAAGGGTGATGGACCGGAGAGGGACAGGGAACAATAAATCCTGTGGGTTAGGGCCAGGACATGGGCAGGACATCCCCACACCCCACAGGTCATGGAGCAGACAGGGACAGGACACCCCAAAACACGTGGGTCACAGCTAGGACACTGGCAGGACACTCCCAAACCCCACAGGGCATGGACCAGACAGAGGAAGGGCACCCCGACCCTGTGGTTTAGGGCCAGGGCATGGGCTGGACAAACCCAAACCCAAGGGTGATGGACCAAAGAGGGACAGGGAACCACAAAGCCTGTGGGTTAGGGCCAGGACATGGGCAGGACATCCCCACACCCCACAGGTCATGGAGCAGACAGGGACAGGCCACCCCAAAAAACGTGGGTCACAGATAGGACACTGGCAGGACACTCCCAAACCCCACAGGGCATGGACCAGACAGAGGAAGGGCACCCCGACCCTGTGGTTTAGGGCCAGGGCATGGGCTGGACAAACCCAAACCCAAGGGTGATGGACCAAAGAGGGACAGGGAACCACAAAGCCTGTGGGTTAGGGCCAGGACATTGGCAGGACATCCCCCAACCCCACAGGTCATGGACCAGACAGAGGAAGGGCACCCCGACCCTGTGGTTTAGGGCCAGGGCATGGGCTGGACAAACCCAAACCCAAGGGTGATGGACCAAAGAGGGACAGGGAACCACAAAGCCTGTGGGTTAGGGCCAGGACATTGGCAGGACATCCCCCAACCCCACAGGTCATGGACCAGACAGAGGAAGGGCACCCCAACCCTGTGGTTTAGGGCCAGGGCATGGGCTGGACAAACCCAAACCCAAGGGTGATGGACCAAAGAGGGACAGGGAACCACAAACCCTGTGGGTTAGGGCCAGGACATTGGCAGGACATCCCCAAACCCCACAGGTCATGGACCAGACAGGGACAGGA
>NW_009217435.1:5606-6128 GCF_000690835.1 Fulmarus glacialis
GCGCATAAGGGCCAGGGTGAGGACAGGACACCTCCATACCAAATAGGTCATGAAGCAGAAAGGGACAGGGCAGCCCAAACCCATGGCTCAGTGCAAGGACACTGGCAGGATATCCCCAAAGCCCCAGGCCATGGACGAGACAGGAGACAAGCACCCCAAACCCTGTGGCTCAGGGCCCGGACACATGCAGGACACCCCCAAACCCCACAGGCCATGGACCAGAAAGAGACAAGCACCCCAAACCCTGTGCGTTCTGGAACAGAAGAGGACAGGGCATTGTAAATCCCACAGGTCATGGACAGCAAAGGGACAGGGCACCCAAAAACCGAGGGTCAGGGCCATGCAGGACACCCCGAGACTGCCCAGGGCATGGACTGGACAGGGCACCCCAAACCCTGTGCGTTCTGGAACAGAAGAGGACAGGGCATTGTAAATCCCACAGGTCATGGACAGCAAAGGGACAGGGCACCCAAAAACCGAGGGTCAGGGCCAGGATGGGAACAGGACAGCCTGGAACTCACA
>NW_009217435.1:6230-9051 GCF_000690835.1 Fulmarus glacialis
GGACCAGACAGGGACCTGGAACCACAAACCCCGTGCGTAAGAGCCAGGGTGAGGACTGGACACCTCCATGCCAAATACGTCACAAACCAGACAGGGACAGGGCACCCCAAACCCCATGGCTCAGCGCAAGGACACTGGCAGGATATCCTCAAACCCCACAAGATGGACCAGAAAGGGACAAAGCACCCCAAACCCAGGACACGTGCAGGACACCTAGAAACCCCTCATGTCATGGACCAGGTAGGGACAGGGCACCTTAGAAAATGTGGGTCACAGCTAGGACACTGGCAGGACACTCCCAAACCCCACAGGTCATGCACTAGACAGGGACAGGGCACTCCAAAGCCTGTGGGTCAGGGCAAGGACGAGCTGGACATCCCCAAACCCACAGGTCATGGACCAGACAGGGACAGGTCAACACAAACCCTGTGGGATAGGGCCAGGTCATGGGCAGGACATCCCCAAACCGCACAGGTCACGGACCAGAGAGGTACCCGGAACCCCAAACCCTGTGCGTAAGAGCCATGGTGAGGACAGGACACCTCCATACCAGATAGGTCATGAACCAGACAGGGACAGGATGTAAGGAACAGAAACATTTGTCAGAGAGTCCTTGCATTTGTCTCAAGGATTGCTTATCTAAGAAGAGCCACTGCAAAATGGGAGAAACTGCACTATAAAACATTTGTCTGCTTACCTAAGAACTATAAAACATCTGCCTCAAAGATAAGAGCAGCTGCAAGGCCACAGGGGCCTCCGGTTTGCAGGGGATGCGCTCTGAGCAGGACTCTGTGTTGTCTAGGAATGTGGCAATGTACCGTTGCCATGGAAACTGCCGCCCGCGAACAGAAATAAAGGGGACTGACAAGACGACCCCCGGGTGTGATCGACCACCCCCGACCTCAGAGAGATCGCCCAGCATGGGCCCCGGAGCGACTGCTCACTACCGAAGCACTCAAAGACTTGGACTCTGAGGAGTCGCAGATCCATGGTGGTGACTGTTCTTGCAACTCTATCCCGAAGTCTTGCTTGATTTCTGTCTTTATTCTAACCTATCCTATCGCTACTGACTTTTACTTTTGATAATAGAAGTTGTTTAGGACGTACAGTATCGCTACTAACTTTTACTTTTGATAATAAAAGTTGTTTAAGAGATATGACATTTGACCTCGTTTGTGTCTTAATCTTGCTCTTGGGATCACATCGAAACCTCCCCCGATATTGGGTCGGGACATTTAAATTGGCGTCACGGACAGGATCCCTTGAGACGAGAGTGCCGTACTGTTTCACGTGAGACCTCTCAGGAAAGTGAGGGGTGCAGGGCTGTGTTTGTAACTTAGGTGCTGCCTTCCTGAGACGACCGCTTCCCCGCTTTGTGTAAAGATGACTGATACTAAAACTGTCCCTTTGGGGAGAGAAGTTTTGTTTGAGTTTTTGGAGAAACATGATGCGTGACCCTCTGTACCCGGAATAGACTGGGCTCAGGGAAACTGGTATCATTTGCAGAGTGTGGTTGATCGAACGACTGTTTTGCAAAAGGATGCGAGAGTGAGATCTGGAAGAGGAAAAGCGATTGTTTGTGCTGTTCTCGGTGCCAGTTTAGCTGCTGCTGTAGAGGCGAGGGAACTTTGTCGCGTTGAGGAATCCCTAATTGTTGAATCCCTCCAAAACCTCGTTCGGTCCCTTCAGGGGCAAGTGGCAGAATTAAAGGAAGAGCTTGAAGGAGAGAGAGACCAGGTGAAACATCTGCAGATTGCTCTTAAGGAGCAACTCCTTGCAGGCACTACCCATGAGGAAATACCCCCAAGATCGGAAACCGGTTATCCTTTTAACGACTTGCAGGCAGCGAGAGAAAAAGTAGAGAAATTAGAACCACTCTCGCTGCGACCCTTGGTTAAGGCCGAGTATATTTATGATGATGATCAGGATCAGTTCCCCCAAGTTACAACCAAGGAGGTCCCCTTTACTGCCGCTGAGCTGGCGAAGTTAAACAGGGATTTTGGTCGAACCCTTAGGGAGTCGGAGACGGAGTATGTGTGGAGAGTGTCGTTATCTGGGGGGGATCAGATTTTGTTAAGTGAAAAGGAGGCGGAGGGGTATTGGGGACCGGGAGTATTTTAACTACTGGGAATTACCGCGCCCCTTGGTCTTTAACCCAGCAGGCAGCCTATTGGGCAGGGGGTTTGAACTCCTTGGAGAGGGGGGATCCCCTCGCGGTCACGGGGACTGTGATCAGTGGTGGAAAGTGTGCGTAAGGCAGCTTGCTTGCAGATGATGTGTGATCGGAAGTGGGAGCCTAGGCAGGAGTCCCCGATGATGATGCCTGTAGATCCTGAGCGAATGACTCCCCTTATAAGGGGACTCCCCGATTCCTTAAAGCCAATTGGTATACAATTACAGGGGAAAATAGAGGCAATGCCTCAGGGCGAAAGAGTTGCAGCTGCTTTAGAAGGACTCACACCCGATCGGCACTGCCGGTCCCCGGATAGGAAGATGTGGACTTGGGGGGAGGTCGCCCAAGAATTGATTAATTACGGGCGCAAGTATGGCCCCGTAAACCTTCCGGCCACTAAAACAGACTCTAGAGGCCTGAGGCGAGCTGAAGTAAAAATGGTTCCACGCCCTGAGGGTGATGGAAAAGCACCCCTCGCTAAACCACCTGGAGGGAGGAACATCCCAAATAAGCGCAGCAGTCTGTGGGCAAAGGGATGGCAAAAGGGGATCCCGCGTGACTTATGGATGGATTGCCGACTAACAAGTTAGAAAAACTGGTGTCTGAATGGCCGGATAAATCGGCAGGGGGAGAAAAAGGGGGTTAAAA
>NW_009217435.1:10044-10345 GCF_000690835.1 Fulmarus glacialis
GTAGAGAAGGGGGTCAGTATTTACCAATATATTGATGATATTCTTGTGGGAGGGGATGAGGTAGAAAGGGTTCAGACAGCCCAAGGTAATATAATTTCCCATCTGGAAAGTTTGGGACTGAAGATTCTGCCTGAGAAAACACAAACACTCTCAAGTGAAGCAAAGTTTTTAGGGATCTGGTGGAGGGGAGGAATGACATGTATCTCACCTGACACCCTCTCCTCGCTAGATCAGATTAAGATGCCAGAGTCAAAAAAGGACTTACAGCATGTGCTGGGGCTGCTTGTGTTTTGGAGAAAAC
>NW_009217435.1:10496-11659 GCF_000690835.1 Fulmarus glacialis
GACCCAGCCCGTATCGAATGGGGATTTCCCAAAACCGGTCTATCGATACATTTGGGGCAAAAGGGCCCCGAAGGACCCACTCGACCTATTGGATTCTATTCTCGCAGTTTTAAAGATGCTGAAAAAAGATATACAGCTTGGGAAAAGGGTTTGTTTGTGGTCAGTTTAGCCTTGAGAGAGGCTGAACGAACTATCCGACAACAACCAATAGTGCTCAGAGGCCCATTTAAAGTAATTAAAACAGTCTTGGCAGGAACTCCACCCCCTGACGGGGTGGCCCAGAGAGCCTCTGTGCGAAAATGGTATGCCCAGGTAGAACATCACTGCGACGTCTTCACGGTATCCGAAGGGGCCGTAAAGATGTTAACCATTCGGGAGGAGATGGGCCCAGATAGGGAAACGAGTGAACTCCCTCCTGTGATACAAGTTGCCCCTCCATTTTCCGGGCAGTTGCAGAATGTTTGGTTTACTGACGCTTCTTCCAAACGGGAGGGAAAAACCTGGAAATCCCGAGCTGTGGCACTCCGTGCAGACACCAATGAACAACTAGTTACTGAAGGGGAAGGCAGTGCTCAAGTAGGGGAACTACTTGCAGTGCGGAGAGCTTTTCAACATGGGGCTTTTCAACATGGGGCCCAATCTCTTTCTCCTGCATATATTTATACTGATTCTTATGCTGTATTTAAAGGCTGCACGGAATGGCTTCCGCTTTGGGAATAGAACAATTGGGAGGTCAATAGGATATCGGTATGGCAGAAGGAGAAATGGCAAGACATTCTGACTATTGCTAGGCAAGGAAAATTTGCAGTGGGCTGGGTGGCTTCCCACCAACAAGATGGTACCCCTGCAAGCCAGTGGAATGGCAAAGCTGATGAACTAGCCCAACTGGCTACCCTGCAAATGGCAGAAGATTGGGAAGGGTTGCTGGAGTGGCTGCACATGAAAAGGAAACACTCAGGAGCCAAGGACCTCTATTGTGAGGCCCAAGCCCGAGGTTGGCCAGTTACGAGGGAAAAATGTGAGACTTGTGTGTCTGCTTGCAAACAGTGTCGTAGCCGCTTAGGAAGACACCCCCAGGAGGATGACCTCCTGCACCTGAGGGAGGGGAAAGGGCTGTGGGAGACCTGGCAGGGGGACTATATCGGCCCTTTCGGGAATCAGAA
>NW_009217435.1:11706-11926 GCF_000690835.1 Fulmarus glacialis
AGTGTCGGGGCTAGTCCAAGCCAGAGCATCTGCTAGAGCAACCGGGGAAAACACAGCGAAAGCTCTGAAGGGGTGGTTTGGCACCTTCCCCAAACTGCAGTCGATTCGATCAGATAATGGTTCCCGCTTTACTGCCAGAACAGTCCAAGACTGGGCAGCTCAGGAGGGAATTTCGTGGGCAGATCACACTCCAGGTTGCCCGCAGGCAAATGGGATTGTG
>NW_009217435.1:12130-12587 GCF_000690835.1 Fulmarus glacialis
GTTTTGGTTGAACTCCCCACTGTGGGAACCGTACCCCTGGTACTGGAAACTCCAATGAACAAGTTTGCCTGGAAGGCAAAAGATGCTCATGGGAAGGAACACAAGAGTAATGCAAGGCGGATTATTCCATCTTTCTAACGATAACCTGCCTCCGGCTCCTTAAAACGGACCGAGATTGTTTTCTCTTTCAGGCAGAGACTCCGAAGCCAGCCAGAAGGAATACATGAAGCTGCTGATTGTATGCGTGGTTTTGTTGGTGATTTCTTTGTTAATCTTTATAGGGTGTCTGATATACCATCGTAAACGATGTTTTGGTCGGCCATCATCACTGTCTTTAGTATCTGGGGAAGCTCCTGCTCCCTCCTTTCTGACTCATCATGGCCAAATGAATTTATTGTTTTAGGCCAACAAGTAGCCGATACCTCTAGTCTTACCAATTGTTGGGTATGTGGAGGGC
>NW_009217436.1:0-1600 GCF_000690835.1 Fulmarus glacialis
GGGTCGGGGCGGGCAGGACCCGGCCCCCGGCCTCCCTTCGCAGCTGCCGTGTGACCCCGGCGGCCGCACGAAACGTCGTCTGGAGAAAGAGAGTTGTGGTGAAGCATCTCAGCTGCCCTTGGCAGAAAGTTGCCGGGTCCCGCTTTCCTGCCTGGCTGTTTGCTTCTTTTTTTTCTCTCTCTTCCTGCCCTCCCCTTCTCTGCCTGCACAGGGGAATATAATTTCTCTTGTCCTCTCCTTCTTGCCCATTTCCGCCTATTTTGATTGCATTTCAGTGGTGTTATTTTTCTTTGGAAAGGGGAGATGATTTGCTTAATTAGAAGGTTGTGCTCTTCCTAGGAGGACATAAGCACGTACATACAAACAAGCTTATTGTGTATTTAGGCTCAAAAGCTCTACTTAGGCTTGAACAGCCTCATCAGCCAAAATAAGGGTGGCTGCATTTTTTTAAATCGGGATCCCTACAACCATGGTAATCACCCCTGAAATCTGATTTTTGGCATTTTGAAGCATTCTTTGTGCCGTTGTATAAATTAAAGAAGTTAACATATTTATCCATTCATTTCGATAATTACTGATGTAATTTAATGGTTCTCTAATCCTGAATGTTAACATTTGTTAAATTATATACGTAGAAAACTATTTATGCATATCTAATTGCTGATTAGTACTGCTAGCTAGTAATACCATAAGCATATATGCACATCTCGTATATTTATGCTCATCCTAAATCAAATATTGTTTATTTTCAATCAAAAAAGGAGGTACGTATGTTTGATGCTGAAAACTTGACTTAAAGTGTTGCCCTGATTGGGAAGAAAAAAAATGTGTTAGAAAGTGCAGGGTACTGCATGAGCAGAATTCACATCCTGACTTTGCAGTGGATGAACTTGTGTTTTCATTCTTCAAGCTGAGTAACTGCTTTGTAGTGTTTGAGGATTTATTGAAACCATGCTAGGTTTCTGAGGACTTTCTAATAGAGTCTTATGGCCCTGAGAGCATAATTGTTCTCCAAGGATTTTGAAATCAAAACAGTGTAAGTGTTTTAGATTCTGTGTGGCATAATGAAAATAATTTAATGCCTTTTAGTGGCATACCAAGTTTATTTCACTTACAAGAGAGACATTGCAGTATCTCTAAGCTTCCATAGTGTTCGGGGATATTGTAATGTGTCAGTAATTCATGAACCATGTAAGACAAAAGGTCAAGGGAGCACCATTTCATTTTCTGACTGAAATTACCTTTAGATATAGGCACTAGAACAAATATGATCTTTACGGAGGCAAATATAATGATCACTCTGTGTGGATTAAGTTAAGCAATTGTAGTTTTTTATCTTTGGAGAGAGACTTTGAGAAGAGCAGAGATTTTGCTTGAAGAAATATTTTAAGTCTCTGCCTTTGATTTAATGAGAGCTTTGCGACATTCATGTAAGCAGAAGCCAGAGTTTCTTCACTGTTCTTTGTGGTGGTCTAAAATCGTCCTTAAGAGTGGCGTTTCTGAGAGGGCTGTGTACAGGCTCCTGGGCGGTTGGCTCGGGGGGACCTGGAGGATTACTCGAGCAGGATGGGGGGCCTTGAAATCCAGGGGGGCGTGCGGG
>NW_009217436.1:1760-27138 GCF_000690835.1 Fulmarus glacialis
TGCGGGGGGGGCCCTCCCCCGGGTGCCACCGGGGCAGCAACAGCGTGGCTCGCGCTGGCATTGCTGCCCCAGCGGTACCGAGGGACATCTGTGACCTCTCCGGGCAGTCTGAATCCTTTCAGCTGTTCCTCTACAGCTGTGATCTTGGATGAAGGAGGGAAGGGAAGCGGAGGGCCTCTTCCTCTCCCCTTGCCTTCCCAGAGAAGTAACTTACGGCACCAGAGGACGACAAGAACAAAGGACTTTCGATCCTACCCCCACAGAAAAGGGTTGCATGGCCCCGTGGCTGGGGAGGGGGAAGGGGATGTCTTAACTTTTTTTTAGGTCCTGGGGCACTCTAGGGCTGTACGGACAAAGTCGTGACCTGTGCGAGACCAGGAGCATTTCAGGCTGCCGCTGACCCTGCCACCAGTACAGGGTTATGGGTCCTTGAAGAAACCCTCAGAAAACAAAATAAAAAACTTAATGAAACTCTTGTTTTTAAATTTATAGGAAATGATTGGGTAAGAAGCAAAGACGCTTGTTTTGGTTCAGAGGGGCAAATTCCAGGAACTGTAGTTTGGAAATTCTTGAGAGAAAAGGAGTACGCTGTAAGGCCAAGGGACCAGTGATAAGGTTTCTGCAGGAAAGCACTATCTGTCACTCCTTTTCCCCCTTCCTGTGTGCGTGTGCTTGTGTGGTTGTGATGATCTTACAGTTTTGGTTTTGCTCCTAGTACAGTATTGACTAGTAGTAAATAAAATTTAAAAAAAGGTGAGGAGGGAATAAATACGAAAGCTTGAAGGAGGATAGAGGAACGCATCTATAAATTGATGGTTCACACTCTTTGTGGAGGCAGTTGAGCATAGCCAATGGAGGAAAGACTTGACTCTTAGACCCATTTTCATTTGTCTTGCAAGGTATTGGTAAGAATTTTTTTCATCTGTACCGTTTCAAAAAAAGTATTGATAAAACACAAATATCATCCACTAGTACAAAGTGGGACACCCTATAATTTGCGTGCCCTCTCAGATATCAATTCCGATGAATTTCTGTGTCCTTGTTTATCCAGCACATAGTAAAACTCTAGCCCATTAGAGGGCATTGGCTGTCCTGTATTTGTACTTTGTTCCAATTGTTGGTCTTTTACTGCTGACAGTTTAGTTGTAGCAATTCCTGTGAACTCACTTATTGGCAGGATATTTGCCTGTGCTTGTCTTTGCTCCTGGGAGAGTGTTTTGGAAAAGATTACAAGAATGAAAGCTGCTGTGAAATGTAGCCCTACTTTTATCCCTTGTGTAACACTGAAGTCACTGGAATTACCACGGGAGGGGATATGGCCCTGTGTGCATGTTTTCATCTCTTTTTTTTAAATTCAGCTATAGCGAGATGTAGCTTTAGTGCAGCTCTAGGGACAATGCCAAAGTAACGTAAGTTATTAGCAAGTGTAATAATGCCTGCAGGCATGTTACTATCAGGATTGCTAACTTGGCCTCAAGGTAGCAAAGGTGGCTTTTGCCTTTAAGACAAGAAAATAGTTTGATCTTCATTTTTGAGACCTGTAAACAGCTCTTCAGTTACGAATGAAATTAGTCATCGTGATTTGCATCGGAGGTATTCATCTCTGCAACAAAACTACTTAAGAGTGTATTAATGATTATTTAAAAAGGAAGTTTTGTAGCATGTTTAGTTGTTTTACAGAGAAGAATGAGTACTAATTAACGTGAGAAGGTGCATAGCAGCCTTTCAAAACTGTTGTATATGTTTATTAGTTCGTGCATAAAATCTCTTGGCCTGCATTACCATGACAGTAAAAGGAAAATGGTACTTTCATAAAAATTTCTGCTCAGATGATAGAATTTTTGCACGATGAGTAATAATAGTCTTCATTTCCAAAGCGCCTTGTATAAACTGAATGTTAAAATTGAACTGTGAACTAGTACATCAGCAAAAGAAATCCTATTCTGTAGGCTTGAGTGATTCTGTAGCTAACTATTATTAGGTGTCTTTCTGGGTTTCTGTCAGGAAACTGCAAGGTAACTAGCTTTAGGAAGAATACAGTAACATGTTAGAAATTATTTTTACTATTGCTTTTAATTTTAAAAGTTCCATGCAAGTTACTGCCTCTATAAAGACATCACTACCTTATAAAGTTTCCACGGTATTAAATATATTTGAATGCGAATAAGGTATTTGGAGTGATGAAATACCAGATGTGAAGTATCAGGTTGCATGTTTATTCATCTGTTATTGCAATCATTGTACAAAGATATGCTCTTGTATTTTTTTTATTTTTTCTTTTTGGTCTCACAGCAACATACACAAAATGCACTGGAGATAGGACTCCTATTATGAAAGTTACTATTTGGGTTTCTTAGATTGTAAACAAATCTGTCTAGAAACATTCTTGCAATCCTGTGATTGCTCACTGTATTACATCATGGCACAGTGCATGCATGAAGGCAGGCTGCAAGCGTGTGATGAGCAATCAGTTAAAAGTGAAGAAAACAAAGGTCCAAAGATACAGTTTCTGTTTGAAAAGTTACTACTTAAATTACTCATGAACAAATCTGCCTATAAACATTTTTGCAATCTGGTGATGTTCTTGCAACATCAGCATGCTGTGCTTGCAAGAAGGCAATCTGGTTTTGTGAGCTGAGCAATAGGCACAGCTGTCATTAGAAATGAAGGGTATTGGGCTTACTTGTCGAGGATTTCTGAAATGTGGGGGATCAGGGTTTAATCTTTCTATTTGGGCTTTCAAGAGTAAATTGTCAATGGTTTGGGATAAAGTGGAAGAGTCTTCATGAAATAAGGAAAATCTAAGTAGGACTGTAAGAGCTGTGCATGATAAGGGTATCAGCTCCTACCTGGGGAGCAGGCAGAAGAGAGCAGGCTGTGGGAAGCACCACAGCTGAAACTGTGACTAATGCTGTGCAAGGTCATACATGGCACAGCGATCAAGTACTCCATTTGGCTGTGTTGGGTCAGGAGAACGATGTATTCCAAAGGAAATGGGAAGTTATAATGGAAAGTTTTGCTGAAAAATTATGCATCAAAAAAAGCAGGACATCCTTTGGAAGTGCTTTTTAGCACTGTGGTTTTTGTCCTCTCTCTACTAAGTACGTTCTCTTCAGTCATCCATATAAAGAAGAACTCGCAGAAGGTCGTTTATAGCCTGTTTGTGGGAAACAATGTCAAGTAAACTGTATGGCTGCTGCCCAAGTCTTCCAGTGTTTAGTAGGTACCGTTGTATAGAGGAATTACTAGCAACATTAGCTCTTGCCTGGAACTAAGTGGAAGCTACAAGGGCAGGTTCAGATCAGGCATCTGACCACTTAAGAGTCATTTAATGGCTAGTCCTATTCAAATGGCTATACTAAACAGAGTTAGAGGATGTTTTTCCCTTATGACACTGTTCCTTTAGTAAAACCCTTGCTTAGAAATGATGCATGTTAGCATGAGAGCACAAGTGATGCAACCTCACTAGAACATCCAGGATACGTTAAGGTGATTGTCTAGTATGATTTATACTAGCTCATTTTTCTTCCAGCACTGATTTCACAAGATGAACTTGTGATCTTGTAATTGCAGAAGGCATAGTTTTGCAGCCTTAAGAGATAGGGTTGTCGCACTAGGAGGTAGTTAAAACAGCTGTGATCAGGCTGGTGTACTCTTAGTTGGTTGCACAGTACTGAGAGCTCAAGATAATTGAAAATCCTGCATGTAGATAGCATAAAAGAAAATGTACTCATTTATTTGGTCTCATTCCTTACAGAACTGGGATCCCTCCTAGAAGCATGTCAGGGTGAACGCCTTCTGGTTCAGACAACCTGGGGACAATTTGAGTTAGACAAGTAAGGCCCACATGCTCTTGGGGGTTATGATGGGCTGTCAGGTTTGGATTCCTCTTCATGAGACCAGTATGAGATTATGGTCAAAGTGTCTCCTTTCTTACCAGCTGAATTATCTCACACAATCATAGTAGCAGCCCATTGACCCACATCCCCAGTAAAGTGCTTATGTGGGGATGTGGAAGGTGAGTTATATTCATGTTAGACACTCCTGTTCTGGGCATCCTTATGGAAGCAGAGGAGGTAAGAAAACATAGAAACTGTTGTTTTGTCGAGAGAGACTTGGACAGTGCAGAGAGTGTCTTACATGACCAGTAACAAAAAAAAAAAGGATCAAAAATTGACCCCTTAACTGCCAGCAGCACCACAAACAGCACCACAGTCAGCACCATCACCATGGCTCGCACCACCATCCAAGAGCTGCTGGAATTGGAGACTCCTAGCTGGCTGTTCAAGCCAGGCAGAGCTGGGGCCAGTGAGATGAAGCCAGGCATCTGAACCATGTCGGGAGGGAAACTTCATCCTGATGTTCCCCCTCTCCCCTGGTGGATTTGCTCAGTGTGGGTGTGATCACAAATAACACTACAGGGAACAAGGAGCAGTGGCAGCACAAAGAACTTTTTACAGCATCTTTGGTTTTCTGGGGACATGCAGTCTCCTGAGAAGTAGGCTTATATCCCACCCCACACCTCACAGGAGTGAGCCTGGGCTAACTGTTGGAGAGTAAATGCTGTGGTTGTTGTGACATGGGTCTTACACAATTCCCTGAGGGCCATGCTATTCAAAATTAATATGTATCTTAACTGTGTCTTACAGTTTTCCTCACAGATGCATGCTGGATTTTTTTTTTTGTGATGCCCTTGAGAAGTTGTAGTCATACCATTGTATGAATATTTTCCTATCCTCCAAACAATTTAATGTGGGACATTTGGTCTGGAACATCAGAGAGAAACACTTCAGAGTCTGGGCTTCCAGATGATTTTAGTCTGACCGTATAGTTTAAGGAATTGGACACTAATGGATTAACAGTTTACAGACTTTCAGTAGAAGTAATGGTTTAGCTAATAGAAAAAGGCTCCTCTGAAGCTTTTCTGGTTTTGTTCTAGGCATACTAAAATTTTTACATTGGATGATTAAAGGACATGTTTTTGTGAGCAAAAATAATACAAATTGGGGAAGGAGGAGAGAGATGAACATAAATGTGCTAATTCCATCTCCTGAATGCTCTTTTCAACATAGGGAAGTAGTATGTCTTGCTAGACCTATTCTAAAAGGGACAACAATGCATCACAAATTCACGAGGAAATTGAAACCCTGAGAAAGCATTGCACCCCGTGGGAGTTGCTGGGATGTCAGTTAAACACCGTTACAATTTTACCTACAACACCATTACAATTTTACCTACAGAGGACTCAAATAAGCACTGTTAATAGAAACTGTGGTCAACACGTGCATTCTCTGGTGTGAGAAGTCAGCGTCACTATCGCAACTGCTTAATTACAGCCTTCCTACAACAGCCATCTCCAACTAGGTCAAGCCTCCTGAGGATTTTCCTGGATGTAGGCAGATTTCATGCTTTTATTGAGATCTCCTTTCTGTCTTGTTTAAATGAAAAAAAAAAAAAAAAGGAAAAAAAAGAAATGCAGGGATCAGGCTGTCTTGCAGCCACACAATCTGATAGAATTTAGGAACTTGGCACAGAATTAAAATTAGCACAAAATCTGGCCTGCCCTTGTAAGGGGACAGAAAGCTTGCCAGGTTACCATGTGTATGAGCCATCAAAAAGGTCAGATCATCAACCCAGTTCCTTGTTTGGTTGCCCTCCTTGGAGGGGATAGACAGGGGACCCAACAGGCAGTGATGGATTTGGCTTGGGCTGAATCTTGGTTTGTCTGTAGGCAACAGTATCAGACTTGATGTCTGATAGTTTTGAGGACAGCAGCACAGAATGTATGCCTGGGGGTGTTAGGGAGCATATTCCAGTAATCTGTGTGGAAGTAGGTGAGGTAGATTATACTACGTTTGCAGATAAGGAACAAAATACTTTTTCAGCATGCCTAATCATTGCAGCAAAGCTAAAACATTTCAAGCTTATTTACTTGAAGCTGTTTCACTTTTGCTTACTTATACCTTAGCAGCAACTGGTGTTTGGTTAGCATAGAAAAGCATTACTTAAACAGAAATCGTAGTTTAAATTGCCTTTTATGTCATGCTAGGAATGCAAGTCAGTATGGAACACAGGTGAAAAAAGCATCTTCAGCCACTTGGATTCAGTGTCAGTTTTACCCCTAAACTAACAGGTAACACTACTGTCTTGGGCATTGGGAAAGAGAAAATGTTAACCCAAATGGTTCCAATTCTGGTGGTCGGGGACAGCAGGCTTACAGTTGTTTATGGGTATTGTGACAACTGTAGATAAGTAATTTTGATTATGAATTACTAATTACTAATTGTAGTAAAGTAATTTTCCATAGTGAAAGCAGTTTTCAAATCATTTTAGCAGGTGCCTTCATGTGATCTGGTAATTTTGGGATTTAATTCTTTGAATTAAATTGCATTTTCATTTGTTTAGTTCTTCCTTGGATAAACTGTCAGCAATAAACCTTTTAGTACAATTAATGGTGAAATAAGTGCTTACTGATAGCTACATACATATATGCACACACATATATATGCAAGTGTGTGTGTGTGTGAATATAATGTGTTCCCTTCCAGCTGATTAAAATGTATTTAAGAGACCTCAACAAGGAGGTCTACACACAAAGAATTGGCTACCTCTTGGATGGGACCTTCCTTTGCTTTAGCAACTGAATGCAACCTACTGTGAGAGCTATCTGCAAAGTAATATTATTATTCATATTCGTAGTACTTATTAGATAGATATGTAGGCATATATTTAGATAGGTGAGGTATGCAGGCATATACTGTCTGTTACATATTTAGACTGCATGATGTATTTTTAACTATAGGAGGTCTAATCACCAGAAGCTGTGAAAGTGCTGAGGAGAATTACTGTGAGGGATAGTGTATGGAGGAGCCACCCGCAGAATTTTCCATCCTGTGAGGCAGTGAAAAAAGACTATTGGAGCCTATATAGCTGGTTGCCAGAGGATTGTCATTAGCAGGTGGGAGAGTTCAGAAAACCCTTTGGCCTGGCCTGTCCGTCCCAAAGGCTATTGATCTCGCTCAGCCCCCATTTGGTAGCAGTTGTCCCAAGTTACAGCCTTCCACTGACCTCTGCGAGTGTGACACGCACAGAGCTGGTGGGGATGGCGTGGACTCTGTCATATGAGGTTAGCAAAGTGGGAAACAACAGGAAAGATGCATTAGAACCAGAAATACTGAGCAAAGATAAAAATGAGGTAAAATAGCCATGAAAAAAACCACTTCTATTAAAAGTACGAGACAGGAAGTTTTACGAACTGCCTTTACCCCAATAAAGAAAAGAAGTCTAGAGAGATTAAATAACTTGTCCAATGTCAAGAGTTTTGTAGCAGAGCTGGGAATTGAGCCCTCTTCCCCCAGTGCCATCTATGTTTTAATGCTGAAGGGGCCCCTTTCACAGTTTATCCAGTGACTCTTAGGGAGCTTAGGGCTACTGTGGCAAAACCATGTTTCCTGCACCACATCCTGTGCGCTGGGAGAGCAGGCTGCATCTTCTGACAAGTGCAGTCTCTGCATAATATGTCCACAGGATGTCTTGCACCTCTAATAAGGGAGTTGGCTAAATGCCATTTTATTATTATTAGACATTTGTTTAATATAGTAGTTCCTTGAAACCAAACAAGAAAAGGTCCTTGAGGTGCTATATACCATGTACAAACAATGGACAGCTATAAAGAGTCTAACATTTATAGGTAGAAGAGAGAGAGAAAGTGGATGGGAAAGTGAGGCAGTATTTAGCCCCATGTTGATGCTCCATGAGATGATGTGGTCCTTCCACAGAGTAATATAGAGGCTGGTGAAATAAGATGATTTAATTTGTTCATAACATCATTATTCAAGGAACAAAAAAGTATGTAGCCTTATCCAAAGACGTAATCTAAGAGGTCTTTACTCTGTGCCAAGCTAAAATTCTTCTATTTAATTACCGATTTAGAAAATATCTTGGGCTCAATTTCCTCCTCAGTTACACTGTTATAAATCTAATGGAGTTGTTAAAGATTTATGGCAGTGTAACTGAAGGCAGAATTGGGTCCCTTATGTTTAAAACTTAGTTTGCCACATAAGTAATAATTTCTATTTTCTAGGCAAAAGTTTAAGAATCTTGCAGACCTCTGTTTCTGTAAAAGAAATATGAACTACAGTAGTGTGGGTGAGTGATTAATGTTGGAGGGGATGTCTAGGGGCAATCTGAATTGCCTGGTGTGGAAAATCCATGTACAATTCAGATTTAGGATCTGTTTGCAGATGCCTCATAATTTAAAACGTCAAAAAAACCCCAAACCTTAGGCCTTCGTGTAGTAAATTAATATACTGCTTGTTCAGTGTGCAGCAAGCTTTGCTGAAGTAATACCCTCATATGAGGTGTGAACTCATCCTGTTCCCCTTAGTAAGGACTTAATTTCAAAATTGATTGTGACCCTTTAAATCCTAACAGTATCTAAATCATTTAAAAAAAAAAATATCCCTGTTTTATTTTTATTTAAATCATATATTTAATGACTTAAAAAGGAAACATGTTGCCTTATTTATCCAGATCTAAAGAAATCTTGTGTTAGCACAGATGTATTTTATCCATTGGCTTTTCATCTCTAATGGAAGGGGCTTTCTAATAAGCAGCTGGCTCTTTACTGGTTTTCTTAGCTTTCACTTAGGAAAAGAGGCAACTTTTGAAGTCTTCGTCTGCAAAGTGAGTTAGGATCTGCCCGTATACTGTACAGGCCTGGTCTGGCCCGAGCACAGCCTGTGCAGCTCTCGCCCACTGGTGAGGCTGCTCAGGTCTCGGCGAACACCCTGGCCCTTGGGTTTGCAGGGGGCTGCTGTGCGCGTGGGCAGTTTCCCCAGTAACACACGGGAACTCCATAAGCTGGAACTATGCTGCTCTGGGATTTATGTCACTTCTGACAAGTTTATGTTGTTTCTAGAGTACTGTAGGCCTACAGTGCATTATAGAAATAGTAAAGAATCATAATACATAGCTATCCCAAAATAAAGCTCTTTAAAATAATGTAATTCAATGTCTGTTCAGAATAGCCCATTTTAATGCAAATAAAGTGTTTAGATCCAAGGTATATTTCTAAGAACTTTGTTTAGGAAGGAATTGAAGAATTAATTATTCTAAGCTTTCCAAGCATTGTAAGCTAATAGTTTTTAAGATGCAAGAGAGGATAATAGATTAGTTACATTATATTGTCTTAAAACTGATTTTTCAATGGCACTTTTATTAGCTGTGAAAGCAGTAACTCTGAATGAACGTAAATCATTTCAATGTTTAATACAGTCCTGACTTGATGCATTGATTCATGATACCTGTGACTTGTAAGTATGGATTTTGTTTGTTTTTTAAATACTGATAGATCATTAATTACCTAAAAATTAGTTCAAATTTAAAGGAATAAACCCCCCACTTGTCATTTCTTGAGGTATTTTGCAACCTAAGCAAAGGCTCAGGTATTCCAGATATGATAGATGTGCAGATTGCATAAGACGTTATGCATCGCTCACTCTAAGATACAGAGTCCTGTCTGCCCTTAAACCCTTTGTTCTCTTGGCTGAATGCAGTTAATTAGCAACCGTCTCCATAGCAACTGCCTCATAGTCCAAAAACATTGTCTCGTTTTTGCAGTTTAGCTTATCACACTGTTTACCTGAAGGGCTTTTCACTGCGTTGAGTCTCATTTGAGTTGGCTGCATGCCTGCTCACGGAAGTGAATTGTCAAGATAGAAAAACACCATGGCAGCAAGATGCTGAACAGGGCCCTGTGTGTGAAAGCAAAAAACATTTTTAAAGTTCTGTGGAAACAAAAGTTGAAGTTTGCAATGATTTACATCCAGTTTTAAAGCATGTGACTTGCCAGGAATACTGTGCATTTTAAAATACTGCTTTACTTCTGGGCCTTTTTTACAGCGTCTTGCAGCCTACCCCACATGGTGTTCCCTTGCCCGTAACACACTCTCAAGCCTTGCAGGCACAGACCTTCGTCCAGGTCTGTGAGGAAATTTGCCTCCCTCCAAACCCAGGCCGTTTCAGGCAGCTCCAGCTTGTTCATTAAGAGGATGTTGCTGTACACTGGTCAGCTGTGTTGAGCATCATAGTTCTATTCGTTTTCCTTTACATTAACATCGTTTCAAGGGAAATCTGTGAGTGTTGGTTCCATATGATAAATGAATTAGGAAAGGAAGGAGAAGAGCTATTGTGGTCATATAAATCAAAGTATGCTGGAGATTTAAGCTTATTTATATTAGCCATTAAAGTGGTGTTAAAAAATCTGCTATGTACTCATATGACTCATAGTTACAATAGATTTGTACTAATACAACTTTGTCGGTGTAGGTTGACATACTTAAATCATGTTTGAAGTGTATACAGAGGCGTGTCCACCTATGCACACACCTCTATAGAGGTTTACTTGAAGGTGTGAGTGTGCCATTGAAATAGCAGTGAAATCTTACTGGTGTCTTGGTCTGACATACATGTCTGGCCTGAAACCAGGGTGCTCCTGGCATGAGAGGCTATGTGAGAAGTACCATTTTCTTGTTTGCTGGACATTTTGCTTATTAGTGCTTGGTTTACTGGGGTTTGGTTTTGTTTTGTTTTTTTCTTAGTGGGCAGTACAATGGATGAGAGGCTGATTTTAGGCTGGAGTAGTTCTCATTTTATCCTAGGCAGAGACCAGAAGCCAGAGCTTGTCATTCAGCCATGCCCGGTACGCACTGGCCTCCCTTCCCTTTTCCAGTGACAGTTTCAGCTGGCAAAGGTCATTCTTCTTTTTAGCCCCAAATGGCATGTGGGGCTGCTGCATCTTGATAAAAAAGCTTCATTCAATATGATGTGTTTGAAACAGTCTTTCCATAGATTTGAGAAGGTGTTTTGGGCTCTTTCAGGATAAAAAGCAGGATGCGTGCAAACCCTGCCAGTATTGCTGATGTACTCCATTATTCCTATAGAGCTTTTGGTTGATAGAGGGTTATTCTCTGTTCATGTTAATGTCTCGCTCATACTATTCCACATTCACTATCATTATTAGTAGTATTTGAATTATAGCAGTGCTGAAAGTCTGCAGGCAGGATAAAGGCTCCATTGTAGTAGGTCTTGTGCACACAAGATGAGACAATCTCTGCTCCAGCTGTTTACAGTCTGTTTTAAGACCACTAGTGTAAGTGGGTTTATCATATGAATAGCAGAGAGGGAAAGAAAATGCTAAAAATGATAGGAAATCCATGGTTACATGGATTAACTGTTCATTTAGGTATCTCTGAGACATTCGATGTTTGTTACATTTGTAACTGTGGAGTAGAAGGTAAATAGAATGCTTTTCTTTCTCCCAGCGGGCAGTTGCTGGGGCTCATCTCCGGAGCCAGCAACACGGCTGTAGGGCGCTGTGAGGAAGCTGGAGGGCTCAGAGCGGGAAGAGGCAGTGAGTAGAGCGACTTGTGGAGGCGCTGGACCAAAGGGTAGGCAAGGTCGGCAACGTGAGGACTGCTGAAGGGGGGGAACAATTCAATGTGATAAACAGCCTCAATGTTTATCAGGAGCAAGCTGTCTGCACCCTTCAGTCTACCACAGGGCATTACACAGGTTTCTTTCCCGTGCTGTCCGACTTAGTGAATGATGCAGCTGAAACAACAGATACTTGAAGGCAATCCCCCGGTAACCCCAAGTGTGTAAGATTGTTTGCTCACATTCACAGATCTCACACGAACTCACTTTGGATGGAAACCACAGAGTGTCCAAACTGTCAGGATATTTTCCAACTTTTAAAAAGACGTTTAGCATTGTCAGCACCTTTGAATCTATGGCTCGGTTCTCCTGAAGCCAGACTTGCTAGGTACCTGTACTGGTCCGGAAATAGAAAACTCTAATGGCCTGAAAATGCCTGCTGGAACTTGACGTTATTTAATTAGCTTAAAGTAGAGCTTGGCAGATGGCAAAACAGTGGAAAGGACCTCCCTTTTTAAAAATACGGGCCACATCCTCAGACTGTATAAACTGGCAGAGCTCCACTGAAATAGATGTTCAGCTTCTGTCAATCAGCAGGGAAGAAAAAAACTTCTGAAAACAGGAAAAACAGTTATAAGGCCACATAAATTATCGGTGGGGTTCAGGTACAGAAATTGTTTTTAACATTTTAAAGACTGATCTGTTTCCGAAGTAACTGTATTGTTACTTTGGAAACAGTCTTGTTTTTGTTGATGTGCAATTCAGAGAAAGAATTCAGCTCGCTTTCCCAGAGCTGCATTAAGTCTGCAGAGCTTGTAGTGAAACATACTGTATGTTGGTTTTTGCAAGTCATTCACTTATGAAAGTAAGACATCAATAATTCATTCTAGTAAAGCCAGTCTCTGAAGTTGTGTAAATTCACCTATTATGTGATAACCTTAACCAACCTCAACTAAGTTTTTTCGAAATGGAGAGATATTTGATTGAAAGTTGTGAGCTCACCTCAATCTTTTCCAGGGGAAATTCTTGCTCGGATGAAAGCTCCCATATGTTTAAAAGCTGTTGCATTCTTACATTTTAATGTTTCCCTTTAATTGTTTGGGTTTTTTGTTTTTAATTGGAAACATGAAAACAAAGCCTGAACAACAAAGCTGACTGCTCACTTATCCCATTGCATGGTATCAACCTGACAGATTCATTAAATCTATAAAAATATCAGATCAGAATTGGAAGTGAATTGAACTTGCTGAAAGCAACGCAGTGTTTACAATCTGCTTTCAGACTGGCTTTTCTGTACCTGCTCATTTTTCTTTGAATTAAACCATCTGTGTAATTTAAGAAGATACTGCAGGTTAACCCCATGCTAGAGCATATTGTAAGGCTTCAGAGTTCACTGGCTCCAAGCTGCAGATTAACTGCAGAAATAAAAGCAGTAAGAAGTAAAGCTAACTTTAAATACAGCAGTAAGAGGGATTTGAGATATTGTTACAGGTTGCTAAACTTGGGCCATGCAAACAGTTGTGAAGTCACATTTCTAGGGCGGGTGCTGAGCTATGCATGGGCAGCCTGTTGCCGCACCCACCCACTGGGGCATGTGGTGATTTAGCCAGTAGGTGAAGGAGGAGAAAGTGGGAGAAAAATCGTGTCTGGTGATGTGGGACAGCCAGCCATCACTGCGTGGGTGCGGCCAGGCCAGACCTCTCTCTGGTCTGCCGGAGCTGGGTGGCTGCCTTTCAAATTTTTTTGTTTTATTTATGATTTATTTTATGATTTCATATAACGACATGACATTTCATAAATTCTTCACATTCTATAAATCATGTGATTTATGATCTATTACGTAGATTTATTTCATTTATGATGCCGCCACCTGCAGCATCATTGCCACCAGGAGTCCTGGTCCCACCACGGGCACCTGGGCATCCTGTCCCGGCAGCTGCGGCAAGGTGCCTCCTCCACAGTTCCCGGCAGGAGCTCCCTGCCCTGCCACAGTGACTCATGCCCCAGACACTCCTGCAATCACTGTCCCCTCCCGCCTCGTGGACCACCTTCGCCTTTGGGAAGTTATTTTCTCAGCAGCGGATGTGCGCAAGACCTGCTGCAGCCAGTCTGCTCATCATGAGCTGATGACAAGTCTCCTAACCCCCAGCAAAGGGTTGGAGTGGGCGGCTGTGGGCGGTAACTTTTCAGCCTGTGCTGGCATTTGCCTCCAACATAGCCAAGCAAGGGGCCTTTCTCATGCGGGACCACGGGGGAAAGGCAGGACACCCCTCTCCTCGCCCGCTCGTGACGGAAGTCACCAGGAGCAGAGTCCAGCTCTGTGCCTCTAGTGGGCCAAATTGACCCAGGTTTCTTCTGTCTTTCCCATCAAGGAAGATTCATATATCCCCTATTAATGAATTACAAACCTTAGTGAATGACTCAAGAGCGCTATTTAGTGGCTGGAGGGCTCTGCTATTTATGAAACCATCCATTAAAAATAATGTATTTTGCTTATGTATCCTGTGAATAAGGGAAGGTTTGATGAGAGTCTGAGAGTCAGCATGTGTGCAAGCTAGGAGACAGGCATATGACATTTTTGTGATACGAGTAATATGACAGGTTGGCCTATAGTATGCCTGTTATCGAAACACCTAAATTACCTGAAAATTCATGGCTAAATGAGTACACTTGCAATGCTGTGTGTAATTCCAGGTCTCATTATTTTTGCAGCACTAGACTTCATAACATGCAGTGCAAAATACTCGCAATTGTCAAATTGCTTGGGAGAATTGGAAGTTGTACTGGACAATCGAATGAATTGATGGGCTGGCTACCACAGGCAAAACTTGATTTCTGAGCTTGTGTAGATTGACTATAAAAGATAACATAAGGTCATCGATATAAAGCCTAATAAGAGCTTTCTTTGAAGAAAATTGGCTTGCAGGTTGTTAAGAAGAATGATGCTAAAATACAGAACAAAATTCTCTGAACAAAAATGTGATAGCAGGTTACACATAAAAAGCCAGATTCACCCGTGCAGCTCCACTGGAGTTTCTTCAGCACAGATGAGGTGAGATTCTGGCCTGAAAACCAGCTCCTCTGGGAAACTGCATCATGGAGAATCTGGCCCATAGCCACTGCAGACGGGAGAGTGCTGACAAGGATTTTTTTGCATATATTCTTACTGTTCCATTTTGGGATGTCACAAGCCAGGATTTCACATTGTACTGAAAATTGGCAGTATGGTTATTTTATTTCGCATACTGAATATAAGTAAAAGACCACTGTCAGGGAAAACTGTGTGGCCGTGGAAGGTTGAACTGAGGTTATGGGTTATTTTTAGTGGCATTCCCTCCAAATGATTCTTAATGATTCTATGATTCTATGTGGGCATGGTGGTGTTGGGTTATCGGTTGGGCTTGATGATCTTAGAGGTCTTTTCCAACCTTAATGATTCTATGATTCTATGATTCTAAATCAGAGTTGTGGATATGAGGGTACTGCATGCATGAGAAACCCAGCCTGCTCTGCACAATTTGCCCGGTGGTCCTGTTGTCTGGGTAGCTGCTGCTCTGCCGGAGGTCCCTTCAGGCAGCTGGGGCTGAACACCTGTGCCATGCATGGTTTATTCTGAATACCCCTGGAGAACCCATAGAAAATGAGGAACTTGTTGAAAACGGAGGCTCAAATGCATTTCTTGCCAAAGGAATAATTGTTTAATAGATCAGTTAAAAATTCTGTTCAGGGCTCTGATATACTACCTTGAATATAAAGCCACTATGCCTAATAAATAGGGGTGTGCATGCGTGTGTGCCTGTATGCGCCTGACCACTTTGTGTGTGTTTTAACATAACGGGTTTTATTAGGAGATCTGGGAGAAATCAGCAAGGAAGAGGCATGTGACTGGTGAGTTTGTTTTACAGCATTGCCCTCTTGATTCATAATCTAAGATACCAAGACTGTGGTGGAGGCTGAAGAGCAGTGGTGTGGTGAGACAAAAAACGAATCCCCAGGTGAGCCTGGGACAGGAGGGGCTGGTACCTGCAGGGAGAAATTAAAGCCCAGGGAGAGACATAGTTCTTGTGTCTGGGTTTCCTGCACTGGTGCCTCACTTAGAGGAAAACTGGAGCCTATGTGTAGAAACAGAGCAAGGCTGTATATCATTTAGTACCAGTCCAGTTAAAACTTGTAATACTGGTATCTGTTTAAGTACCTGAGTTCAGTTCTCCACAGCCTGGACAGCTTCACAGATTTCTAGGTCATCAGTGGGATTTTAGGCTTCATGGCGGTTTTCTGAAAGGGTGTTCAAAGGGAAGATTTTGCCCCTTCAGAACAACACTGTCCTCTTCAGCTTCCTGGCATACCCATGGTGGCAGGGAGGTCACCTCTTTTCGTGGTGGGACATCCATGCTGGGCAGCTGGGTGTATCAGCGCCTGCAGCAAAGTAACACGGGTGCCTGCAGAAAGCCCTGCAGCAGCTGACGGGTCACATCTCTCACTTGTCACCAGTGAGGAGCAGTGAGGGCAAAGGCTTGTGGAGTTTGGATGGCAGGTCTTTAACAGAAGCAGTCAGGGCAGGTTAAACAGGAATGGCGGCTTTGTCATGTGTGGAACATAGGAACAAACTGCAAAAAATCCGCTGTAGAAATAGAAATGGGGAACCAGAGGAGAAGATTTCAGAAACTGAGGTGAGTTTGGGTTTTGGCTCTGTTTCTGTGCTGCAAGTAGAAGACAGGGAGTGAAATGACCATGAAAGAAATGTAAAGCGTTTGGAGCTTAAGCAATGGAAATTTGGTGTTAGCGTTCCTGACTCTAAGTTGGTGCTAAACAGATAGAGGGAAAGATGTCCATAACACACAAATTTACTAGGTAAGGAAACGTAAGTGTATTTGTAAGCAGTGGAGTCCTTCATATAGAAAAACTAAGATATAAACAGATTTTTTTATGCGCTGTATTTCTTAACACTTTAAGCCACAGTGAGTATTTGTGATAACAGCCAGATTCAGACCCAAAAGGCAAAATATACAAAACTACTTAAATCTAGACCTCTAAATCCATAAACAGGCAAGAACTAAAAAGGATCTGCCTGCCAGAGATGCTCACAGTGAGTTGCTGTGCCACCTCAGTAACCAGAGCTTTACAAATAACTGCTACGTATAGGGTTGTAGCTGAGGACACGTCACATCCCAAGAGCCAGCCAGAAAACTTCCAAGCAACTAATGCTAGACATGTTCTTGCATACTTTGCTGAACTGCAGTCTATCAAAATTAAACACTATTGGTGAGCTCCTGGTTTCATTGAGATCTGCGGACTTTGAAGGCGGTTTCTTGTATATGTGTAAAAACTGAGCAATGTTTGGTGTGTGCTTGAAGGATGATACAATGGGGGCTTGGTTTTGTAGCTGAGATTAGTGGAAACTTGTCAGTGTCTTCAGTGGGACGTGAGCTTCTCCAAATCCTCCTGACCCCACTGGAATCAATGCAAAAACTTCTCTTGACTTCTGAGGGCTTAAGGGGTGGTCCTCATAGCAAGCTTTTGAAAACTTACAGTAGTATATTCTTTACTGTTATTTGTATTAAGGGAGCGTGTAGGAAACACCGAGTAGAGTAGGAAGCTTGAGACAGTTTACCATCCAAGTCTGTTCAGCTTAATTGCCTTTCAAATGGCAGCAGTGCAGCGGAGGCGTCAGGAGCCCGTGCTGCAGCCCTTGCTCAGGCCGGACTCCCCTTTCATGGGAGCTGCCGAAGGACTGAAGTGAACAAGGGAATTTTTGCTCGTCTTGGGAAAGGAAAGCAAGCAAGCAACTTTGTTAGAGCTGAAATGTTTGTTTTAAAGATAATAGGTTTATATAATTACTTCGTCACACAGCTGTTTTTTTTTTTTTAATCCCTCAACTGTAGTTCCTATAATTATGACTCTGAAGTTCAGTCAAGTTACTTTTGAATAGCTGCTCCCAAAGAAAATAAGTCTATTGCTGCTAGTGATGTTGACGAGGTAAAGTGTTCTATCACTTCGCACATTTTTATTAAGCAGTGGGTTGAAAGGCAGCATAATTTGAAAGCCCTGTCATATCTTTGATAAATGCTTTCTAACATTGCTGAGTTTTGCCCAGTTATGACAGAACCCATTAGAATGACATACATTTCAGCTGTCGTCGGTTTGGATCTGCATACGCTCCAGGAAAAAAAAGTGTTTCCTCTTCTGAAGGAAAAGACCTGTGCTGTGGGAGGGGAAGACCCTTCAGTATAGGCTTTGGGTGGTGGGCCACACATGACAGACCCCGACAGGATTTTTTTGCCTTGTTTTCAGGTGTGGGCTTTTTTGTTCTATAGCCATGGCAGAAGTAGGAAGCAATTAGCCCTGCTGGCCCTGCCAATTGGACCTGCTGCCGTGTATTTATTCATTTATTTATTCTTTTCTTTATCTAGCACAGCAAGGTTCTGCTCTTGGATTTGAAATGGAGGGTGCTACTCAATATAAATAATAATCAGATAAGTATGTAACAGGTTTCTTATGGTAACATTCAGTTTAGTGCAGCATTTTTTTAATGAATCATTTCCACAGCTCGTCTACCAAGGAGAGTTTATGTACCAGGTTTCTTTTGGCAAGCATACAAGCTGAGTGAATTTAAATATAGGCATTATTTGAAAGTATAGTGCCAGCTGCAAGACCCTATGTTGCGTCTACTATTGTGCAGAAATTATAATGGTAGTTAAAAGAACATTATTTTCCTCTCAAAATTATTCATTTCAAAATTCCTAATAATATCTATTTGTCACTTTGGGGGGAAGACAGACAGAAACCCCACTGTTTCTCCCCTGCGTAGTCAATTTCTCATGGTAAAGAGCTTTTTACATAAGAAGAAACAAATTCAGATACACTTACAAATAAAACTAGGGCAAGTTTAAAGTCTAACACTAATTATTAGCAAAAACTGGATTTAATAAATGAAACTGGTTGGTTAAAAAATAAAATGGATTTTGCCCCTTTAATTATAAGCAAAAAATACAGTGTGAAATGCCATCGTAACTAGAGTTGACAGTAAATTCAGCTCTGGATCAGACCTCACATCGCTTGAAGTAAAACAGAGATATTACTCTGACTAATTTTGCATTGTAATAATTATTTAATGCTCACAATGAAGCCTTGTCCTTAGGGTTTTATGCTTTAGCTGTTTCTTACCCACGCCTTGTAGTTATTAAGTACAGACAAAGCTGCCATTTTTTTCAAATGACATAATGTATATCAGTGTGTGTCAATGAAAAACGTCAAAAATAAGCATTTTCTGGTATAATATATTAACTGTATGAAATCTGGAACAGTTTCTCTTTCATCTTTGGGAGTTTCTTAAAGCAGTGCCTAAGCCATAAGTAGATTTCTTTAAGTACCAATGGCTGTCATTTCAAAATTTGACAGATCTTAATTTTTAGAGAAGTAGAATTGCCCCGTTTGTGTTTTGTCATATGCTTTCAGTTAATTCCAAGCTCACTCTTCTCATATTTAGCACACTCATTTCATCCTGTTGATCAACAAGCACTTTGCTTTGTTTTTATTAAACTACTGAAAATGCGTATATTTTGCATTTTGGTACAAAAGAGTTTGCTTGCTGCTGTGATGCTTGGTTTTAGACACCTTTTATAAGTCTGTGATGAAGGGCTTAATGCGGTATTGAAACTGAATTTTGGGTGGTTGGAGGGTTTTTTAATGTCAGGACTGCAGGACTAGACCTAAACACTGTGTGTATCCTGGTGATCGTGTAACAGGAGTAAATAGCAAGACTGGTCACAATAAATGTGTGAAAATTCAGAAGTCCTAGTGCTCCAGTTAGACATTGATGGTACAACAGTAGCGCTTTGGGCCCTAGTAATTTCGGTCTGAATTATTTCATTTGAAGTTGAGGTCAGAATCTTTCCTTCCTGAGGGTGGGAGAAGCCATGTGGGAGTTACCCAGTAATAATGCAGGCAAAATCATGTGCCCACGTGAAATAACGTCATGGGCTGTTTCTTGCCCTTGGGCGGTAAGTCCTTACCCTTGGAAAAGAGCCAGATGCTCACATCGTGTAAATCAGCATGATTTTTCTGGCGTGCATGAGTGCGTGCTCGTTTACATCACATGAGGATGTAAGATCTTTTTTCCTCAAGCTCCTTCTAGTTGTGTTTCTTGACATATACTTAGATATCATCCAAGTGCCGACACTGTCAAATATTGTATTGAATATCAAAAGGCTTCTCCATCTCAGATGGCAACTGTGAGACTGAACGAGAGTAGTGTGAAATTGTCTTTAGGCTGTTGCAAGCTCTGTGTGTGGATGCAGTTTGTACATGCAGAACAAATACTTACGACCTTTTCTGTACTAACTTCTGTAATTACGAAAGCTATGTGACTCAGGAAGTTTAGCACTGTGTTTGGCCAATCTTTAATAACTGAATTATAGATGATCAAGCAAAAGAAGCACTAATTTGAGGAGAATCTTCTTTTCACAAATATATGTAAGGTAGCACTGATATGCAAAAAAGTCCTTCAACCCATAGCCTGTCAGTGACTTACTTATTTTTGTAGCATTAGTATTAAAACTAGCTCAGTGAACTGAGCTGAAAGAGGAAAATCCACAGATGTTATTTAAAAACACCAGTTCTAAGGACATAAATGTTGCATGTTTTTATGAAGTTCACAAAAGAAATCCATCCATTGGCCTCTTCCCTGGGGGTTACCTGTCTGCATGCTCTGTTTAAAATGTTTCTGTGTACTGATATCACACTCGCCATTTTCAATATAATACCATGGAGGCGAGTCCTTAATTTTAACTGTTCAATTTTTGCATCAGATTATCTATCCTTAGCTAATTATAAGGGCCCTGTACTACTTTTCTGCACAAGACACTCCTAATAGGAATGGTTGCTCTGACAGATTGTCATTAATCTGTCAATAATGAGATTTTTCCATTTTATGCTTAGATGTAAGCTCTTTGGGGGAAGGATCATCTCTTTGCTCTGTATTTGTACAGTGCTTAGCACAGTGGGGTTTTGGTCCACGATGGGGCCCCTGGTCCCTCTGTCATACATACCACTCCTATAAATAATCATGTTTGATGTGGAGTAAGATGAGAGGAATTCTTTGTGCGAGGAAGATAGTTCCTTAAAACCTGAACAGCCAGCTGAAATGCTGGATTTTTTTCTCCTTGAGGGGACTGGATTTTTCTCCTTAGAGCGTACAGCTGGCCGCTGGCACAGATGGGCACGGCAGGGCCTCGTGCAGCGCGAGCACAACCCCGGCGGGAGAGCGTGGACAGAGCCAGCCAGCCCTCTGCCACCGCTCTGCTCTTTCGCAGTCACGCAGGAGCCAGACACTAACCAGCAGCCCTGGGAGCACGGTTATTTTCAGGGCCAGGGTGGCATTGGTTGACTCTCCTTTCCTCGGCGTGCCAGCGAAGTTCATAACATTTACACAGATTTTTCTGGCCGGCAGACGCCCGCCTGGAAAGGTGATCGCTCCGCGCCAGGCAGCTGTTGCCGGCGCCCCCCAAACGCCTCCGCACGCTTTTCAGTGCTGCTGGCATGGACCCGCTGCCCGCAGCGACATGCTGGAAAGCTGAGAATGGTGTGGCCTCCCACAGCCCCAGGAACTTGAAAATGCCTGTGAAAGAGCAGACAGCCTGGTGCACTTAAACAAGATAGAGCCCCATTTCTGAGTCGAGGAAGACACAGGCTTTGAAAGGACCTGGTTGTCTTATATAGAGCTGTGACTTTGGCCCAGCCTGGGAGCACAGTGAGTTTGGTAGGCACAAGAGGGTCTGAGACCACTCATCAAAATGGGGATTTACTCATCAACAGTGAGGGGAGAGCTGACAGTCAGAGTTAGGTAGCCATTAACAGCCAGCGTTATGTCATGTCTGTGCTACTGCTGCCAGGACAGGTTGCTGTTAGAAAATAACTTAAAAGTTCAGAAAAGCGGGGGGAAAAAAAAACCAAACCAACACAAACACCACACCAAACCCAAAACAAAAACAAAAAACCACAAAGAAAACCCCCAAGAGTTGGGCTCATTTGCAATCACAGAGAAAGATGTATTTGCTTTAAATTACTCAAAGATTAAAAGTGCTGATAATGAAAAAATCTTACCTATGGCACTTTCAGTTAACTGAGAAAAGTTCAGCCAGCGATTAAACTGCTGAGAGGAAGGAGAGCACAGATTGCATTTCAAAGGAAAATTCAAGCAATGCATTAACGATTATTAATGTGTGTTATTGTTAAAATAATCGTATTTATTATGGTCTAGCCTAGGGAGAACCGGCAAAAATGGAAGCCTTGTTCCAGAGACTGTAGAAACACGCACACAGTAGGTGGTCCCTGGCCTGAAGAGCCTGCAGTCTAAATAGTCGTAGATGGAGTGGATAAAGCAGCAGCCCAGTTAAGGAAAGAATGGCAAGAAACACTGTTGGTTTGCCTCTGCTTTGCAAGGGCCTGGATAATATCAGTCGCCCAGTTCTCCTTCCAGTGTTTGCTATAGATATGTGAGGGCTTCTGTATGATCCTGGTTTAAAAACAAACACCCAGATGTGAAGAGTAGGGAGTTATTGGTTTATTGCCGGTATTGGCTCTCATAGTCATAGTGGAGGCCAAGGATGGGAGACAGGGTAATGTGATTGCCGTTGCAGTGTGAGCCACAGGCTTTGTTCCACACTGCTTTGCCTGAATAACAGAAGAATTTTTACACCCATGCACAGATACAAACATCACCCATGATTAAAAGCAGCAGTTGTTTAGTTGCCACTCAAATATTTTTAATTGTGTTCTGCCTATTTTAATCAGCCTATTCTGCTTGGACGCTTGTGTCCATGAATGCTCACTGTAGTAAAGGGTTACAAATTTCATCGGTAAGTGATACCAGTTTCCTAGGTGGAATAGTGAGTATACTGTTTTGAAAAGCAACCAGACAAAACCAAACCAAACTGGTATTAGAGCAGTCTCCTCTGTGCATCCGTCCATGCCTGCCATTACAAGCAGCTGGTTTTTCCTTGTCTTACAAATTGATGTTTCTAAGTATGTATTCCCCTTGTGCTTTTTATTTTGCAATCACAATCAGTGACCCCTAATAAAGAATAAATGTGGTGGAAGGCATTTTGAAAAGCTTGGGCTGGAGGTGTATCCCTGTGACTCTTCTAGGCTTGCGTACGCTAGGAGAGGTTTGCTAGTACAGCTGTGCTGATGAGCCCTCCACAGGGAATGCAGGTTGTTCTGGCAAAAGAGGGCGTTTTCCACTGCCTGATGCTTGTTCTTCAGGAAAGATGTATCAGCTGTAGGGCTTTTTTTTGCTAGACAGTTATGGCTTCACTAGATCCAATTTTTGCGTCCAGTTTAGTTATGCAAAGTTGAATTTTTTCCCTCCTCTCCCCCCACAGCCTATTCCCCAACTGCCCTTGATCCGCTGCCAGGGCTTCACAGTGCTGGCCATGCTAACCTGGAAGCCAAGATGACGTGTCAGCATGGCACAAAAAATACAATATTTATAAGCAGGGAGCTCCTTGCTCCAGGGTGTGCTCCTGCGGCAGCTCAGTTCCAGCAGACTGTTTCGGTTGCTTTGTGAGCACGAGGCCAAGTATACAGCTAGTGATGGTGCCTAATGCAGCCGTACGGGAAAAAGTGTGGCAGGGAGGTCTGGTCAGTCCTGCGTGAGGAATAAACATCAGTCAGACACACTCAGAGAGAGCTGTGGCTTAGGAAATCCTGTGGTGATGAGGAGCTGCCTTTACCTGCAGAGGAACATAGCTGTGCTGGCTGGAGCATTGCGCAAGAAAACTAGGAGGCTCTTCCACCCTCCCCACCTGGTGTGGAGGGGAAGAAAAACAGCCCTGTAGCTCCTGCTTTCTCCTTTGTGCTGTGATTGCACTATAGATAGCAGAGGCCCCTTATCCTGCCTCTGTCTTCTTTGACTTACAATTCAGCCAGCTCTAATTATTAAAAAATAAACAAGCCTGTAACTGCTTAAGAGCTTTAAATCCCCTAAATGACAGGGAAATAGCCCCTGAACACCACCGAAATAGTATCTTCTATGTCCGCCTATCCTGGCAGCAGATACAAATCATCATTAGTGGGTCACTCTGACACAGATCCCTTAATGTAAGTGCTACATTACATTAACAAGCAAGTCAACAATAATATTAGCAATAAATGAGAAATTAAATTCCTAGTCGTTCATCCCTCTGGGTTTCCCAGTGTGTCTCTTGTGTTTTTCTTGTTTTGATCCTAGGCATTTTGAAACAAGAAGTGTCTTTATTTTGTGTCTTGTGGCGTGATCCCAGCCCATTAAAATGGATGACAGTACTGCTGTTGACTTCAGTTAGCAATTATTGTAGGAAAGAGCACATGGTGTGATTCAGAAATTAATAATAACCATATACACTAGTTTTAAAGAGAGGATATAAAATTGAACTTTCCTGCTATTAATTCAAACTGTTTTTTCCAACAGTTTTTCCAACAAAACAGATAAAAACTAATTTGCATTAAATTGGAATACTTTTACTTTTCTGGACTAAGACTGGTAGTGAGGGAGTCACCACTGCTAAGCAACAATAAAAGATGGTGTTTTGTACACACTAAGAAAACTTTAAATGTGAGCGTTCCAAAGCAGAACTGGAGTTTTTGGATGCTAATTTTAATGGAAGATGTGGCTAGACTCTCAAATGGCTCGACTGCCAAAATATTTAAGTTGTTTTCCCTGTGTTTTTTGTTGATATATGTAGACTAGAGCATTGTTTTGTTTGTTTTTTTCAGATTACAGCTGTAGCTTAGTTCCAGTATGTGCTGTAAAATTGCCTATTGGACTCTCCTGATCAGAAATCACTGATTATGGGATATTATCTGTAGTGCTTTTATGATGAAGAGTATTAAAGACTGAACTGAAACCACAACCTCATTCCTTTCAGAATTAATGCTCAGAGTAAACCTGTCTTGTTCCTGAAAGGTTAGTCTCCAGTGCACTGATTCTTTGTTTCTGTCTTGCCAAACGTATTCGGTGAACTGCACTCGTGGCCTGAGCGTTTCTAATTTTACTGCCTCTACATCCGAAGTGAATCTGCAGTACCTTGTAGCTACAGCTGGTACAGATTGCATGTAATCAATTATGGAACATTAAGTATTGCAAATATAACAAGGCAAGACAGGGGGAAACTCAATGCTGAGCCCTCTCCTGGCACATGCCTATAATTAGACATGCATAAACCTTCCTGAAAGGGGAGTGGGGTGCTCAGCCCTTCAGCGAAGGCCAGGGTCAGGCGTGCTGATGGAGACCCGCAGCACTGCCAAAGCATAGGCTTGGTGCTCGCGCTTCCTGCACCTCTGGGGTTTGGTTCCCTGGGAGCAAGTGGGCCACAGTTCCCTCCTCACCCTTCTCTGTGTATGTCCAGGAGCTCATGAGGATGGTTCTGTCCCCCAGTCCCCAAAGACAATTCTGATGGTGGCATTTAATTAATTGTCATTTGGGATGGCTACTTTGTTACTGGATGTGTCTGTGTTCTCATTGATTTGAAATATCATCCCTATTTATGGCTTGATGGTTGTCAGTGTGCACTCAGAATAAAGCACCCGTAGTGGCGATGCCGTGTGGCTCCCTAGGGTGGGAAGGCTTGATAGTCTCCTTCCCACTCCCTGCAGTGCTCTGGAAATGGACTAAAGGGTGTTCAGGCATGACTGAGCACCTTCATCCATTTTCTCTTCTTGTGCCTCTGGGACAGACAGAACAGAATAGCTCGGTAGGAGTAACCCCATTGAATTTAATGTGTGAGTTAAGTAAATGCAAACTAAAATTAAACAAGAAAAGAAAAAAAATAGGAGGAATTAGTTTTAATTACCACCAAGTCAGTGAAACTGGATCTGTAGGTGCAAAATGGAACTGCAGAATGGAATACCTGGGTCATTAATGAAAACAAGTCACATGTGCACATAAATACTTTGGGGGGACTCT
>NW_009217436.1:27169-42005 GCF_000690835.1 Fulmarus glacialis
AGCTGCTTAACCATAGAGCAGATTTTCTTTAAAAAGGATCCAGTGGTAATCCTGGGAAATGCAGGTCCTTCTTCAGTACTATGACTCTGTAGCACGTGAGATACAAGGGAAGATCAGATATTTATGCAGATAATAAGAATGTGCAACTGCACTAGAGGAAATAAACATTTTATAAGGAATATAAATTTATATTCTTCATGTTACAAACTGGGAATAAGCTGTGGGCAAGTTATTCTGTCATGGTTTTGAACCTTATTTGGAACACCTAAAGCTCGTAACTGTGACAGAAACGGTATTAAACTAGGTGAACTACTAATTGAGGCAGAATAGGAGTTCTTATGTTTCCAAGGGACTACGTGATATCAAATGCTAAAAACGTTGCCATATTCCTCCATTGTAGAGTTTTGGGGATTTTGTTTGGATTGTTTTCTTTCACCAGACTTTCTCTCAGTATAAACTTCTTCTTGTGGCTTCCTTAGATCTACCGACAAGTCTAAATAATATAAAATAAATATTTATGATCTTCAGATATGTAGCTTGTAAGTATCACATTTAGTCTCTGCAGCCTTTCTCCCAAGGAGCTGTTATCCCATGTATTTTTCCACAACATGTGGACTCATTCGTTTTCTTTTCCACAACTCCAACATTTATCTTTGAGTATCATACTAGCTTTTCAACTAGTTGAATCCATCTAAACGCCATTGCTAAAATACTGATAACTCTGTGTCTTCTAGGTTTTAGCATTGCTGTTGCAGTGAGGTCAGCATAACATTTTTCCTGTAGGTCATAGCTTGCTGACCAATGGGGAAATTTATGAATTGCTGCAATTGTAATGTCAGTAATAAATTCAAGCAAATAGGAAATTTTCAGCTGGTATAGCATATTCTTTCAATCAGAATTTTTCCAGTTTATGATCTACAAAGTTAGGCAAGGCTAGTTAGAAGCAATAAAATGGGTAAATCCATAGGAATATATTGACTTTGTCTCTTGTCCAGTGATTCCGTCTTCATGGGTGATCCTTTGCAACAGCAGCCTCAACCCTTCCATTGTGGGCATCTCATGCAGTTTATCACTCAGGTTTGTAATGTTTTGTTTCAGTTGCTGATCCACTCTGGTCTTGCATAAATTTACTGACCATTTCTTACAGCTGTTCCAAGTTTTCAATGAGTCATAAAAAATTGCACATAGGTCAGCTACTGTGAGAAAATAGTTGATGTTTGTTAGTATTTGCCCTAAAAACACAGGCATGATGTCTCTCACAGGGTTTTGGCCACATTCTTCATGCTGTGTCTGGGGGTTCATAGCCAGTTCAACTATGAACCCCGTGGTTCTTGGGTTTACCTCCATATTAAGATTCATCCTCACAAGGAAGCGTTAATCTCTCTTATGCCTCAGGTCCAAAACAGTGAACCACACTTGAGTGTACACGTGTGAATTTATAGCATGGGAAATGAGCATCAGATTATGTGTAAGTGGTTTTGAATATATACAGAAAATTCCTGAGCAGTTAGTTGTACCGTAGAGGGCAGTTTGAGTCAAAGTTGTTTTGTCCCCTTAACTCCTGTTTGGCTGTTTGTTAAAGCACTGAACAGCAGTGTTACTCAGCATGTGGTCTGTGGATGTCTGGAGGTCCATAAAACATCAAAAGATATTGTGAGAGGACTACACATTTAAAAAACTGAAACAATCCAATCCATGCTAATGTTCCCATACTTGCAAGTAAGCAAAAAAATGCGAGGGGAATAAAAGTGGCAAGTGATTATTTGATTTTTAGCCTTAAATTTTATTAGGTGATAGAAGTGAGAATCTTTGTGGCAGCACTGCACAAAGCATTCCAGGATTTTTTTCGAGAAGTCTGGCTTTTCCTTGGTGCTGCAGGATAGAGGAAGTTTGCTGTGTCTGGAAGCCAGGGCAGCCTTGCACACTCTGTGCACTTCAGTTCCTCCTCTCAAAAAGGAGAGCAGCAGACCTGGAAAAGATTCAAAGAGGGTAACAAGGAGGATCAAAGAACTTCCCTAGGAACAGCTTCAGCACAAGCAGTGTAGTGGACTGCACCTCTTCAGTCCAGAAGAGGTGACTCAAGGGGGATAGGGTCGAAATCTGTAAAATCGAGTTGCACAGAGAAGGTGAATGAGCAGCAGCTGCTCACTGCTTCTTCTGCAGCAATTCAAACTTGAGGTGAGAGGGTCAAAACAAACAAAAGGTGATAACTCTCAATGCAAGATCTAGTTCAGCTATGAAACTCTTTGGAAGATATAGTGGAAGCTAAATGCTTACGTAGGGTCAGAAAGCAAATGGACAGGAGAAAAATCCCATGTTATATCCAGAGGCACTGCTTCTGCCTCAGGACACTGTTTTGCTGCAAGTTATTTGAATTTGGGAGAACTCTCTTGAGCTGTCCCCACATTCATCCTCCTTGACTCAGGGGTGAGACACTGGCCTCGACTGGCTTTGGCCAGGCCCGGCACTCTGTCTCATGCATCTGGGACCTTATTGCTCTTCAGTTTTTTTCTTGTACAACCGGTGGTCTCCTTGCTGTTTTGCTCCTCATCGTGCACCTGTTTGTCTTTCCTTGGGATCCTTGCACTTCTCAGTGCTTTTCTCCCAGCCCAGACTTCCTCTGTTTGTTAGAGATTAGAGAGGGCACGTTCTGGGGCACGTTCCCTGTCTTTGGAGGTTGTGGAGTGTTTTAGAGGAAATTCATTTTTTCATAGAGAAGCAGCACACTGTATAGATGTAAATAGGGCTCTGGCAGCGTTTGAATTGCTTTGATTTGCCTGCCCCTACGTGTGCCAAAATTTATTTAAAAAGAGGAAAATACTGGTTACTTTATCTGGCACAGCTGTCAGCTATTTTTACCTCTCTGCTCTGCCTTTTGCCTGCACATTACATCTACCTGTTGTCTCTGATTTTCTGTGCTAAGCAAGCTTTTTGAGAAACTGTGTTTTTAAACAGCCAGTACCATGGAATTGAGACTTCAAACTAACTGCAAATATTGCAAATAATAAATAATATTATAGCTATGTAATTATAATGCGATACTAATTCCTTTTAAAAGTGCCTTTGTGTCAACCTGAGAGTGTGCTGTGATTAGAGCAGTTCATTTTGCAACTGCTGTGTCATCAGGAGCTTTTGAGATGATGTTTGCAATAAAAGGAAACATGACACAAACTGGCAATTATTGTATATGCTAATTTTTGCCTTCTGTTTACAGTAGACTGACTGCAGTATTGATCTTAGCATTTGTTAACCATTTGTTTTGGGCTCAGTTTTGCCTTTTTTGCCCAAAGTACCCTCAAGCCCACTCATATGAATGACAGTATCTGCAACCAAAGCAGAATTACCAGAGAGGTCTGTGAAGAGAGATGCTGTGTATCACACGGTCTGATGGCTTGCTATCTAGCCGGAGCATTGAAAATATGATTGTCTTGCAGTACTCAAAGCTTTATTTTTCATTATACTAACTACTGCTCAGTCACAAGGAGGAGGTGGTCTCCATCTGAAAGAACTCGCCATTGCAGAAGAGAGAATGGGTTGAACAGAAAAGATAAAGGAAGCCAGAAGGGTTTGATGATCCAGAGTCACAACACATCGGCTGCCTTCCTGTTGTGAGGGGCTGGTTATTCAGTAGAGATCCTGCAGATCTGGACTGACACTACAGCCTCCTCAGCTCAGCAGCGGAAGGAGAACGGTGGTAAAGTCATGTTGCTGGAGCGAGTGCCTGAAGAAAGAGTTTACTTCAGTCTCTGCTCCAGGTCTGTTAGAGTAAGCTCAGCAATTATGGTCTGGAGCAGGACCTCTTAGGAGCTATGTTGAGATTTCACCTATGTTTCTATATGTAGAATTTCAGTTTTGCCCCCATAAATTCATAAAGAGGCTTTTGAGAACTGGCCTGCTGCATTCCTGGGGCAAGAAAGGATGATGGGACCTATCAAAAAAGGGATTGTTGCCTCCTCAAAAGGATGGTTGCTGCTCAACAGAGGCTCAGCAAGATAAAACCAGCCTTAGCAAATCAAAGATCTGCAGAGAACATCTCTGCAAACACAGTCATAAAAATCTGCTGTAATGTGGTGCTTGGAGAACATGCCTGTCTGGTTCATCTTACTTTTCACCTGATGTTGGCTCTCACAGCAGCTGAGAGGTGGCAAAATTTCATCTGTCTTGAAAATTAGAATGTGCTTTGCTAGTGATTTGCAATTGATCCGATTAGCTAAGTACGTTAGGGTTTATAATTAAATTTGAAAACCTGTGTTCTTCAGTGAATGATATTGCACCTCTAATTACAGATTTTTTTTTTTCCCCCCAGGGATTTAACTTATGCAAAGTTCAGTTTAAGCAAGAAGTCACCTCTTCTGTATAAACATTAAATCTGCATGAGTCCAAAAGTGATTGGACGTATTTCTGTGAATAAGTCTAGGGAGAAAACTTCATTGCCTTAGATAGATTTAGAATAGATTTCACTGATTTACTCTGATCTAACATAAAAATACGTTTATTATGCTAAGCCTAAATCATGCAGGCTATACACATCTGTCTTACAGAACATCATCAACATGATGCAGCAATTCAACATCTTCATCAACATCATGCAATAATTTGCAACACTTTTTTTTAAATCTGACATTGCTTTGTGAATAAAATAAGTATTAACCAGCATTTGTATACTGAGTGCATTTGTTCAGTGTATCTGCTTGAACAAAACTATTCAGGGTTCAGAATCAGTTATGTAGGAGCATGAGTAAGTTCTCAACTGATTTCAAAACTACAGAGGTCTCCTTTTCTTTCTTTAAGCAGAGTTTAGGATGCACTGGGCTCCATTTTGACCTTGCATACTAGATTTGAATTCATAGAATCATAGAATCATTAAGGTTGGAAGAGACCTCAATTGTAAATAATCACATACATTTTAATGACTATTCTAATTAAATGTATGACATAAAATTGATCACAAAGTGATTGCGTTTAGTTTCATATTGTTACTTAGTTGCAATGATTTTCCTGGTTCTTGTGTCTGTTCTGGACTGATGATCAGTCAGGATTATTGTTGCCCTCCATTTTGGCTAACAGCAGCACCACATCCAAGCAAAACATTAACAGGTCGTGGTAAAATACTGTTCTCTACTTCACAGCACTATTGGAGAGAAATTCTAGTTGAAGAAAGAATGTACAGAATTGTGATTCTGCTTTTCAGAGCATGTAATTCTGGAAAGAAAAGATTAAATCTTTTTATTTGAGTGTATTTTTTACATGGCAGAAATATACTGGTGACATGATGGAAATAACAACAACAACAATAATAATAATAATAATAATAAATCTGAGAAATACCAGATTATGTGTAGTAACAGACTTGAGAATCTTGCCTTTATTTTCTTTGTAAATGTTCCCCTCTTAAGGTGCAGTTGAGTGCAGATGTGCCATGCTCCAGCCTTGGAGAAAAATCCTGCTTCCTGCCTTTGCTGTCCCTTAGACTCGTTATTCTATAAATGCCCTACTAAGATGTTGTAGCAAGACCAAGATGGATCGTGTTGGTATCAGAGGAGCTGAAAAGAAGTCGGTCTATAAGGCTGGTTGACGAGGAAGGAGAAGTCTTGTTATGAGTGTTCTGAGTCATCGCAAAGTTATAGAGACATAAAACAGGGGATGGGAGGAGCGTCAGACCTCAGGTATGTTAAAGATCAGTGAATACTAAAGACGAGTTAAGGACAAGAGCATTAATAACAGATCAGATTCAAGTTCTTGTATCAAGTGTATGGCTGACTGTCTGGGTCATTATCTTTTGTTAGTATAGGGCTTGGGGCTTGAGCAAGGAGGTAAGGAAAGGAAAAACACAGGGTCACTTTTTTGTGAGCAAACTGTCACTAAGTCCTTTGAATTCAGTGAACTTAAACCAATGTGAAATCAGATGCAACATGTAAATATTTCCTCCTGTGATGTGATCCTCGAACCCTGCCTTTATTCCAGAAAGAATTTGTCTGAATTTAATAGTGTGCAAGAATTTGACTGAATTGAATCATGGCATTGCTGGCGAATTCAGAAGTCACTCGTTTGTGGGGCAGGGACAACTGAGACCCTGAGGTGAAATCCTGTCTTGAAGTCCATGGGGATGCCTGGCCAGATACTGTTTCTTGTTGGTTTTGTCAGAAGTCAGAGGGCATGAGGTTCATAAGCTCACTAGTTTGTTATCATCTTTCTGATTTGCTCAATTTATCTAGCCAAGACCCAGAAATTAATTTCTAGCCTGATTGAAATCATAGCTCCTGTGTACCTGGTAGAGAACTGCCTGTTCCCCACTAACTTGCATTTGTGGGGTTTGTAAGCTATGTGTCTAAAATCTGTGGAATCTGATAAATACTTTAGAGCTGATTCTCCTCAGACAGGCCCCAGTTTTACATCAGCTTGACTTTGTTGCCCTGTTTGGTGAAACTACTCCATATTTAAACCAGAAGAACTGGTATGAGAAGCTCAATGACTGTGTGGAAACTTGCTTAGAATTATTTTCCTGCTGTATGGTTTTTCCTAGATTTTCAGAATTTTTAATACAGTTTTTCATACAGAAAAGTAGTATATATTTTAAATATTTTTCATATTATTATTTTTGGAGAAAAAATAACATTTCAAAGAGATCATGAGCCTTCTGTTTTTAGACTCATTTAATATGAAGCTTTATAATAGCTTATTCTTAACTAGTAGCAAGTTCTGTTATGTTTGAGATCCATAAGCAGTGTTTGAATTCAGCGTTCGCAGAATGGGCTCCGACATAGAATTTCTCCCTTTCATGATTAGTAGAATTGATTGATGCCTTTGCTTAGCAGAAAGATTGCCACGTGAATACAAAGACAGCACGTTTCTTGCTCTGCTTGAGATGCATCTCATCCCATTTTGCTTTTAAGCATGTAGTTCAGAAGAATTGAAATGGTAGAGCCCTTACATCGTCATCTTGGGCCGAGTACAGCAGAGGTATTATCCTTATGTTTCTGTGGCAGGCGACCCTCCCCTCGCACAGCTGGGAACTTTCATATAGATCCAGTGTCAGAGTTTCCCTCCAGCGTGGTGAATTTTACTGGGTCAGAACCAGAAAGTCTGTGAAATAAATCAGGCCGTAAAAGAAATCAACTGGAGGTACTGAGTGGTATATCAGTTTCAGTCTGAAAAGATTGACTTTGTTTTCTTCGGTTTCTGGCCGACTGTGGAAACCCCAGCTCAAAGGTTGCTACAGAGGAAGTTAAAGAATATATTTTCTAGATGGACCAAAAAGCCATTTTGTGAAGATGAAAATCTGTTGCTGTGCGCAGGGAGAAGGAGGTGTTCTGGCAGGTGTGTGAGCTGGTGGCGGAGAATGAACCAGCCCCCTTCTATACTGTCTTGGTAACTCCATAGATGATAGAGAAAAATATTAACAATAGCTGAACTTAAAGCTGGTTTGCTATTCTGCTGCCAATATGTCCTACTGCTGGACACACAAGTACTGAAATTATGCATTCTTGGTCCTGTGGCGTCTGGCTGGAACAATTGCGGTGCTTGTTCTGTGATCAGCGCGTTGTTAGACAGCAGAGTCTTTTAATGCAGTCAGCTGAGCTGTGTGTCCGCACTGTTCTTTATGCGCTTTATTTTATAGTTGCACACACAGAAGACGATTGAATCAATTAGCTCCTTGTCTTGCAAACAGGGCACAGCTTTCCAGAAGAGCTGCAAGGGTGTGTCTGAGAGTGAGACAAGCTGGAGATTTCTCTTGGGCAGTGCGTGGGCTGGTTTCAAGTTACTCCATATTTTATTGTCTCCTATTTGCTGAACTGTGGTTTCAAATGATTGCGCTCGTTGGCTGTGCTTCTTAAAGGTGTAGGTTCTTTGAGCCCCCCCACTCCAACACAAGGAAGTGCATGTATGCTGTATCCTCCATCAAGCCAGCTAATGGTTTTCACCTGAGGGTGTGTACAGGGAGCCAAAAACACACGTTGTTACTGATACATAGTGTATAGATAGAGGGGTTAGGCAAGAAAAAATCTATTGGCCGTGTATCTTGGATTAAACGGCTTATCTTCCCTGTATTATTCTTCAAAGAATAACTATATCATTACTATAATGAGCTCTTTCTCTTTTTTTTTTTTTGTTTAATTAATAGGGGCCAATTTAGTAGGAAGTACTGCGATGTTTTGCATTCCCATAGTCTTATCGTACTTGTCTTACACTGATAATATATCTGTGTACTTTGGACCCGATGCTGGTGTGGAGTGCCCCCCAAATTGTGTTAAATGTACATCAAGAAAAAGGTCTTCTTGGCAAATGTATTGTGCACATCAGACAAAGCTGCAGTGAGTTAGACATTGATAATAGATTAGTTGGGCCAACCCTGAAACAGGGAGATCCGCTTTGATGATTTTTGTTTTATTTCATTTGGCTCAGCACCCTTGTTTTCCTGTGAAAAGGCTGAGAAAGAAGAAGTATCTCCTACTTCATCTGCAGCATCTAATGTAAAGCTTTAAAAGGGTTTGCAGTTTCTTGAAGTTCAAGTGCTCTTTATTATTTTGGCCTGTATCAGTGAAGGCTGCAACTATTATTTAAAAAACAGCAGCTATAGAGGTGTTGCTAATAACTTTCTGTAGCAGTGAATTCACAGGTTGACCATATGCTGAACGAGAGATCATTTCCCTGCTCTGGTGCTGAGAGTGCTCTGAGGTCCTTCGGATGAAAGGCACTCCAGTCAGATGAACCATTTTTCCAATATTGTAATTATTATCTTCACAATTAAAGAACAGCCAACAGAGAACGTTAAAAAAAATATTTCTATCCCTGGCAATTGTGAAAGAGGAGCTTCACCTACCTCTTTACTTGTCTGTGCCCATGAGTTGAAGTCCAAACACTGAAGACAGTACAAAGAATTCCTATGCTAGCCAAACATATAGAGCAATGTATTCATGTTTGAAACATAGGTGCTTTCTTTAGGCATATGTGTTTCAAAACTGTGTTTTGTTGTGTTTCCTCTTTTTAACTAGCCATCAGGGCTTTCTTTTTGTTTTCCTAATAAAAATAGCTTTAGTTTTATAACATGAAACATGGTTCATGTTTTTGATTGGTTTGAAATAAAGGGCTTAGAGCATTGGGTGTGCATCATGGAAATCGCTTTCCCTGTCATCACCTGGTTTTTCCCAGGTACAGTAATGTTACTTGCCAGTTTTCTGCTTCCAAATCCCAGAGATTTGGCTGTGCCCTAAGGTATCATTTTAAGGGTATGTTTCCCTAACTCGTACTTAAGTGCATTATCCAAACCTCACCTGATTGTCAGAGTAGGTGGAGACTTATTTTTGTAAAATAATAATAAGATGTAAGGGTGCATTTGACACCTTTGTGTTAAAACTAAAGAATATGATGCCAACTTTTTAGGTCCTGCTATAGGCATCTTTAAACCCAGCAGTGATAAATGAAATCAGTTTGTAAGGTCACTTTTTTCTTTCTTGTTGAATTGGTAAAGGATCACTTAATGATCCTAAGGTTCTTCCGTATGAAACAGAATAAATGTGAAGTTGTACCAAAGATGTCAAGCTGCATTCCTGGTGAGACTTTCCTAAAGCGATCAAGGTTTCTTCTGCTTCTTGCACTAATCATTAATAACTGTGCTGTTGTCACAGCTCAAAAACTTTCCTATTGACACTTCAATCATTTTTAAAGATCTTGAATGTTCGGCGTGTATTAAAGTAACCTTTTGCACTCTATTAAAATTTAAGAACTGCTAGATTTTTAGTGAATGCCCAAGCAACTGGATCATGAAAGCATTACCTTGTGCCAAGGGCATGATGCAGAGCACTGATTCCTTTTTAACAAATAATAAGAAGTTTGACTTTTCATTTACACATTCTGCCAATTGCTAACAAGTTTCCATCTTGTTCAAACACTGGATTGATCCTAAGAAATTGAAAATATTGATTTAACCCTCTGCCTGATTTGTGCTGTGGGCACCTGCTAGTACAGTCTTAGCACATTACAATTGCTTGGCCGTAATTCCTCAGGGGACCACTAATAACTACCACATTTGTCTTTTCATCTTCTGAAATTATGCTAGCAGTTGTCCAAGTCAATTGTGATTCATTTGATACTGCTCTCCTTCAAGACATATTGCAACCAAATAGACTTGCTCACCAGTAATATATCTGATGACATAGTTCGTTCTAGTTAATTGACAGAATGATTCAGGCTTTTATGGATGGCATTAATTGGTCCCTGGTGTCCATGCAATAATTGACCAGACAGTGTAGGCTACATTAGCTTCTCATCCAGTCAGAACAGTGGTAAGATGAGGTAAATGTGGTACAAATGATAAAATGGCTATATTTTAAATCAAACGTTTATAAACTATAGAAGTGGGAGATTGTGGCATCAAGAGGGTCTGAATAATGGGAACACATAAATGTCCACATTCGAGGGTTATGTTTTCTTTTTTTTTCCCCACCCAATTAACACATGTGGTAAGTCACATTTAGATGCCTTAATGGACTCTGTTTGAATCGTGGTTTAATGTGTAAAGCAAAGTAGATGGAAGGGCTGCTTGTGGTGTTTCAGCTTCTGTGTGTTTATATGGTACAATTTTAGGCCTGGTGTAAAACGTTAGAAGGAAGTTAAAGGTGGGACAGCCCCTTGCTTTTACGGTAGGTCTTTATCTTATTTTATTTTTCCTTCAAAGAAAAGGAAATTACTTGTGGAAGTATTTTGGCATATTCTGAGTGTATAAGAAATGCAGAGTCTATGCTTAAATAAAAAGTGTAATGTTAAAAAAAGTGAGGTAAACAAGAAAAGTGATGTTAATACAACACTAAATTGCCGCAGCCATTCTTGAAGAGGAATCATCCAGTGATTTATCACCTCCTACTTTTCTTACTCTCTGTTTTGTGTAAGAAAACCAGAAAGATAAGCAAGGAGTGCCTTCTGGGTGTGGCTATTAAACTCTCAGGTTTAGCAGAATGTGACTGAAAAGAGTCATAGAATCACAGCACATCTCGAGTTGGACGGGACCCATACGGATCATCGAGTCCAACTCCCTGCTCCTTGCAGGACTACCTAAAACTAAACCATACGAGTTGAAGTAAATAACAGTAATGGTACCGTAGGATTTTTGCGTTTGGGCTGGTTCAGGGATATTTGTGTTGCAGGCTTATCACATGGTTTATGGTGTGCCTATCACCTGGGGCTCTGTTATAGGTGTAGATTTTAGGTCATATAGGAAGAAAATATTAAATATACATCCATTGGAAAAAAAAGAAGAATTGGTGGCAGGTTCCTCCTCTTGGTATATTTTCTAGCGCATTGCCCACTTTGTTTTTTAGTGCCTCAACATGGGACATTCTTTGGAGCTTGTTTTAAATCTGGAAGGTATTTTCTTGCTTAATATTTAAACTTTGCTTTGTTAAGATCATCCCTCTATGTGTATTCTCACATATCACACACACAAAAAAATCTTTCTGCTTCTCTTCTGTCTTTATGCAACTCAGCTGTTCTTCCTTCATGCTGCATACTGCAGCACTCTTGCCTGTGCCCACGAAGCAGCCCCTGGCCCCCTGTGCTGCTCTCCCCACCTCCGTTTATCAGCCCCTTTCACTCCCACCTGCAGCGGGTACGTCCTGCTGCACGCTCCCCCTGTGAGTGCAATGTAGTGCCGGAGCTGGCTCCACACCTCTCCACGTACAATACCCACAGTCCTCGAGATTACAGCCTTCTGAAGCATGTGAGAAGCACTTTTACTGTGATTTGTAGGAAATGAGTATGTCAATAACAGGTAGGTTGAGTTGCTTTGGGAATAGTCTCTACCCGTAATACAGAGATTGCTGTATTAATAAAGAATGCCAGCCATGATCAGCTTTGATCACTTTATTCACTTGTTACACCCCTTTTCACTCCCCTATCCCTTTTGCTTAAATCTTTCTAAATTGCAAAGTTGTCACAACATAGATCATGCATTCCTTCAGCATCTAGCTTTTAGAGGGTACTGCCAAGAAGAAACAATAAAAACAGTCATTGCCCTGCTTTAATTTTTATGAATTGTTGAATGTCCTGAGCTCCCACTGATTTCAGTCTGCTAGTGGGAATTGAGGGCATTCAGAGATTGCTGGGAGACTTGGTCTTTACACCATGTACATGCTGATTGCAATGTCTCCACTTCATTGTAACTTCTTCACAAATCAATCTTTCCAATCTACTAGTAATTTACTGCTCTTCCAGATGCCTTCAGCATGCTGGTATTTTTTTTTGAACCAAACTGAACATTTGTGTTGCAGGTTGAGTGGGTTGATAAATGAAAAATGGGAAAGTCTTGACCAAAGAAAGTCTTCTGGAAATGTGTCCATTTCTTGTGAAATGGGTCCATTTCTCTGTTCTTACAGACTGAACTACATTCAGATGAGACTGTTCCTAGATGAATTGGCATAGTTTCTTTGTTCCTGAAAAAAGTGTTGGGTGTTTATACTTAAGGCCTGTTTCTACATGGCTCAGTAGCTATTTCTGCTTTGTTGTAAGTAAGCATATCATCCTTTGGTTTAGTGTAATCTTCTTGGGAATACAAGAGGAGTTATATTTCCATAAGTCACTTTAACATTATGATCCTTCAGAATACTGATTTTGTGGAAAAGGGTATTATTTCTTGATAAAGAACCCTGCCCAGTGGTTAGGTCGAACTTAATGTAATCTGTTATTGGATGTATTGGATTTTATGTTGTAGAAAACAATGCTGAACTTCTGGGCCAATGATTTCTACTGAGCCCAGTATTGAATGCTAGATGGTTTTACTGTCCACATTTTAAGAAAAAGAAGAGACATTTATATGAAAGAAAATAGGATTTTTTGAAGTGTATTTTATTATATGACAGCAATTTAAAAAACCCTGTATTTAAAATCAAGCTCTTCAATATACACACACCTTAAGATGCCACTGATGACAACTTCAATGAAACCTTTCAAATTCCAAGGAACAAGATTGACTTTAAGGGGGCTTAAGCACAGGGATTAAGTATGCCTAATTTATATAATTTGCACTGGTTTTAAGCTTCTCAAATTAGAATAAATTATAATAGTTAATATAACGTAGTGCAATTTACTTGTTCCTAAAGCCAGATAAACATTTATTTAAAGTTATAAGGTCAACAGTTTTACTATCTCAATCTCTTCACCCATAAATATTTTGGCATTGTAAAATATTAATAATTTCTATTTAATCCTAAACAATTTTAAACCCAAGTTTAGTAAGAGGTATGTATTCAGTATGTGAACCATCAACTATGTAAAAGACCAGATGTAGGAACTGGGATTTAATTTGTTATTTTTGTCCACTAATGTCTCCAGCATCAAAAGCTTTATCCCAGGTTTCTGTTATCTTCTCTGCTCAAGCTCAGCCATGAAACTACAAGCTTAGAAGAGAAAATCTTTTTGAAGAGGAAAACTTCTTGATCCACTTTGGTCTCTGTGTTTCTTTTCCTGTGATCTTTACTGCTTACTACAAGGATAGAGGATCTAGATGGCTGAGATGAGTTTTCTTCACCCACAGTTTGCAGTCATGTTCAAATGTCATAAGCAGCTGAGCTTTAAATTCAAATTTGAATACAACAGTGAAACAGGACTCTCTCTCTTGAACTTTTCTTTTGTCCACAGCTCCAAAGCAGTCCACAAATGTCTGCATGTCAATAATCCCCAGACACTTCTGCAAATCCTTTGCTCAATGTTAACCGAACTGGAGAGAGAGGTGATGCTCTTTAGGAAATGTCTTTTGAAGCTCCTTGAAAACAGTAAAGTGGGTAGATGGGAGACAGACCTTATAAGCGTCTTGCTGGGGAAAGGCTGAGTGTAGCCCTTGGGAGGTGAGGCACCAGCAAAAGCTCATTGTCGGGACCCAGAGCCGTAGGAAACCAGGCCTCCTTGGTTCTGCTGCTCGTAGGAGTACTTGTTCAAGCCTACTGTTGGCAGCAATGCAAGGACAACTCTTAATTTAAGAATTAACACTGGCAGGATGAACTGTGGGCAGAGGATAACAGTCAGCAGCTCTTCAGCAAAGGCAGAGACTAAAAAAAGGCACTTTCAAGTGAGAGACCTTGATTCTACCACAGCATGGTCCCGTGCCTCCCCTGTGCAGTGTGTGTATGTACACCACCAAGAGCCTGCCCAGGGGACATAGATGGGTCCGACTGCATTCTCTCTCGTGCAGATACCTGGATATTTACACCTCTCTCTCGACAGGCAGGCAGGAGCCTTTGGGGGTCTTGCTTGGGAAGGTACAGTAAGAAGGTGGACTGAGATCTGATTTCTGTGGAGAGTCACTTTCTCAGACGCACAAGTCAAAGTATTTCCAGTGCTCAGAGAATCAGCAAATAATTCAGGCATAAAAGTTTGTGAACTAATTTTTAGAGCTGCTGAGGCTGTTTAGCTCATATTCACCCTTGAAAGACCTTACTTAGGCACATAGAAATGTCTGACATCTTCACTTGTTTTTTTATCTGGAGAATAAAAAAGAGCCCTTTGTCCAGGTAAGAACGGGAAACGATGCAAACAAAAGCCTGCCATAATGGCAGATGTTACAATAGGAAATAAATACTAGGATGGAAAGATCTGAGTTACTCAATTTTAAAAACTTTTATAAATTAGCTTACATTTTAATTGAAGTCTTTAATTAATCTAGTAGAAATGAAAAGTTGAAGGAGAAGCCAGAGTGATTGTTTTAAAAGCACTGTAATGACACTTTTGTTTTCAATGTATGAACTCGGGTTTTTAACAAGACTGGAGTATCAAGCACTGACAGGTGCGGTAGGCACTCTGGAGGAGTTTCTTTAGCTAGAAGTGAGTGCTGTGAAGACTCAGGCGGGTC
>NW_009217436.1:42036-53325 GCF_000690835.1 Fulmarus glacialis
TACAGCAAGGCAATGATTTGCCCTGTATAGATTTGAAAAGGTGTTTGTCCACATTGACTTGTCTTAAGTTGATGGAAATAATTGTGTTGGGTGTTTTCTGTTTCATCAAACGTACACACTCTGCACCTTGAGTCTTCAGCTATTTGCAGCGGTTGCTGTAGCAGAGATTCAGTTCTTCTTTTCTGAAGTATTAACGCGGAGCACGAGAGTTTCTGAGGGACCATTTTTGTTACTCAGATCTATGTTTCTTTCAGAAAATGCTATAGCATAACTGCAAGCCAAGTGTCTGATGTGATTAAGAAAACATAGTTTCAGGGATTTGCTTTAATGCTTCTGAGAGTGTCCTTTTGATATCTGAGGCTTATGTTGTATATACCCTCTTTGGGAGGACCATAAGAAAGATTTGAAGACATGGAAACTGCTTCGAGATCATGGACAAAAGCTTATGTGATAAAACTGGCATACAATCATTTCAGTTGCCATTGGCACGGTGCTCTCCTCAGCCTTCATGCTGCTAAGTGTACCTCAGAAACGGGTGCCACTTTGTGTCCCTGGCCCTATAGAAGTGGGGAAGTTCTCCAGCTGGAGTGCGGGATGCTGGCATGTCCCTGTTTCCTTAATAGACTTTCTGTTTCATTCTGGGTTTTGAGCAAAACTGTTTTTCTTGCTCCCGCTCAAGATCTTGTTGCTGGTGTGCTTCCAGATGTGAGACAGAAGGGACAGCTCTGCTTTGGACTCAACATCTCCCATTTAGTCTTCATCTTCAGCAAAAGATTCAGGTTAACATTATTTAACAAAACACCTGCTTTGACACACTGGCTTTCACTGTAAATAAAAAAATCAGTGAGGACTATACAGCATCAGCCTTCTGATGGTTCCACCTTTATCTTCTTTTCAGCACCATTGTGCTGTACCTTTGCATAAATTCTGTGTTTCCTTTTTTTAAAACAAATCTAGTTGGGAACAAAAGTTCACTCTCTTGCGTAAGATTTTCTAGCTTTAATTCTCCTACCATTCTCCTAGTAAGAGTTGGAAAGGTCATTAATTGCAAGGCATTCTTTTGCACCCATTCCCAATTGAAAGCCTCATGCCTGAGCGTACAGCAATCTCAGACAGCCATAAGAGAGATCGTTCTGCTTCAGGCTTGCTGAAGCTGTCCTGGAGGTGGTCTTTGCCTTTGAATGTCCTTTTGGCATGGGGTTGCCAGCTCTGCGAACACACGGCTAGATATGAGGGTTCCTGCACAGGAAGCTGTCCCTGCTGCTCGCTGGTGTCCGTATAGCGGGTCAGGTCCCTCAGCTGTCTGCTGGTGCGGCAAGTTGCATTTACAGCTACAGGAGAAACTTGAATGTGTGTTTCCTTTTATCTTTTGTGTTCCTTTCAAATCTCTGTTTTCACGTTCATAGCGGTTCTGAGAAATGTTGTGGCAGCAATTCTTCCACTCCTTTGACTGACTTTCTACAAGTGAAATGTTACTGTTTGGCAGAGCCAGGTTTTCTCACTGACAGGGTGCAGCATGCAGTAGGGATGCAGCCCAAAGTATTACTGTCGACATCAGTATGATCAGTATTAGGCCCCTGGGGAGTGCTGCAGTACAGTCTCCCACCCAGCTTAAAAAGAAGGGAAAGGAAAAGAAAAAAACAAATGTCTTAAGTCCAGGCAAGGGGGCCACACATGTTTTAATGACAGATACTTTTTAAAGCTTGTTTGCGTTTGGGTGATAATGTACTTTAGTATGGTAGGGGAAATGAGAAACTTCACACATGGCATCTGGAAATCCTTGTGGCTCACTACCCTCCTTGACAGCAATAATGTGGCTATAAATTTCCCCCAACAGAAAACATATAACTGCATCAGCCATACCAGAAACAACCTTTCATTTTCTTTTAAATGAATGTGTTGTTTTAAATCTCAGCTTTTTAATAGCTTCGTATAAACATTTGTTAGCCTCTGAGGAAAGTAAGTATATTTTTACTTCTTGTTCTTATGTCATAGAATCATAGAATCATTTAGGTTGGAAAAGTGCCTTAAGATCCTTGATTCCAACAGTTAACCTAACACTACCAAGTCCACCAGTCCTCATGGAAAATCAGCCTATGGCTCAATTTAGCATCTGGAGGGGTAAGTACTGATATATTCATACACATCTCACAAAACATGAAGGGGATGTCACTCTTGCAAGCACTCTTGATAGTCTCTGCAGCACTAATTTAATCTCTTCGTGCATATGTTACAGCTCTGCCTGGTGTCAGATGGAATTTCTTTGGCCGACCCAATGACCATTTCTTTATGTCTTTTAATAGCAAAAACCTAGCGTGTGCTAAAATGTTGATGCTGGTGCAATTGCCAGGTTCAGGATGGATTTGCCAGTTGCCTCAGTGAAAATGCCTTCATGACCAATACATATACTATAAAAAGATCAAAATATAGTAGAGTGCTTGGAGGTTTGTAAAACTAAGAAATTTGGTGCCAGCTGGACTTGACAGAAGTTTAAGTAGTACTTTGTACACTGTCTGTGTTTTAGTAAAGCACCGGATGGCTATTTCTATGCTTGCATAGGCGGAAACTTGTGAATTAGGAAGAGGGATGCTGATCACATTGCCACTGATCTGAAGTACCCTTTTGCCAAGGGACTCATCTGAGTTCATACAGTGTTAGAAGGTTGAAACCAACTATACAGTATTTAACACTTTAAAACCCTTTTTCACTTTTCAGTCTCAGCTGCATACTGGTGATGCTCAAGACCACTCCCTCACTCAATACTGCAGCTTTCCAGGTGTCAAGATGCATCCATCTGGCCACTGGCCAAGTTAGAAGTAAGATGCAGGAGTCTTGTTCAGGGCTTTTTCCATTAGGAAATAGCTCCTGCAAAATAACCTTCCCATGGTGTGTGACAGCCTGTGTGTTCATTAGGGTAGAGTCTGTACGGTATGGGCTGGGCAGAAGGGCAGTGATCTTTAAGCTGAACCAATATGGGATGGAGGGTTATCCTGGAAACAACTGAGGAAGGGGAAGGATTGGTATTACTTGTTCTTACTGTTTAAGGTAAAAGAGAGAGAGAGGAGGGGGGGAGAGAGAGTGTGCGTGCGAGCGCATTGAAAGAAGGGAGAGAAAAGTGCATAAAGAGCCATCGTTCAAAAGAAAAATGAAATCATTTTATGCACCAGAGGCGACAGGTTATCATATCAGCAGGTTAGACTAAACAGATGATAAAGTCACATGAGCAAACCGAGAGCTTGGTAGGGGTAGAAATCTCTAAGTGGCATTAATAAATGTTGAATGCAATTCCAGATCTGTGTGTATTTAAGTTTGCCATCTTTGCTGCAGAAGGCTGCCATGCTCACAGCTCCTGCCAGTGCACCCATCATGGGTCCAGTGATGTTAGCTGTGGGCACTGTGCTGGGATGTCCCCCCTGTCCTTGTCCTAATGCCAGCCCTGGGCCCACAGTCCCCAGGAAGGCATGTTGGAGCTGAGAAACAAAGTCCTTCTGCTCCTCATGAAATGTCCGTTGTTGCTGTCAGGACTAGAAGCCACCAGCGGCTGAGGCTGTTCAGTATGATAACCATGCTGGCATGGTAGAAAGTGGGATTGATCTTTCATGCACCTTTTTCACCACAATTTTTAGAGAACTAACCTCTATAACAGGCAAAAAGTGTGAAGAGAGTATAGGGATTCAACAAGGAAACATGGCAGAGCTGCTGCTGGAAGCCCAGTCTCCTCTCCCAGTCTCACATCAACAGTACTACAAAGGAAAGGTTTCCAAATGTACACTTTTTTGATAAATGTTATGTAAAGTAAAGGCATGAGCTGGGAAGCAAAAGGAAAGTAGTGATTTACTGTAGAAACAAATAAGTGGTAAAAAGATTATCAATAACTAATTTTCTTTTGGTTCTCTGGCATGTCCTACCCCTTAAAAATTATTTTTAAAAGAGCCCTCCCATCATCCAAAGCAACAACTTTAAGTAAAATAATTTACAAAGAAAATTACAAATGTTAGGACTTTAATGCATTTGGCGGATACATAAAGTAAAATTTCCGTATGGTTCTCCAGGATAATCCTGCAGATTTTGAAAGGCACAAATGGGTGTTTTCAATTATAATGAAATCAGCAACACAATATTTACGCTGCTTGGGGCATACTGTAGACTGCTGGATTCGCTGGAGGCCACAGAGCTTGGGGCAGAGGGGCAGGAAGAGTCAGGCAGGCATTTTTCACTCTGATGAATGAGTAGGTTATGAAGAACACTTGCAAATTTAACAATGTACATTATGGTGCGGTATTATTTGATTACTCAGCTCTTCATTAGTGTCTTTTGTAGCTGAGCATCAAAATAAGCAGCAGCATCTTCCGTTCTTTAACAGCCTGTTGTGTTCTCATACCTGAGTTCAGGATGGCATTAAAGTTTCTTTTTCTCTCCTGGGGCTGGTGTCCTGGGGATCCTTCAGAAGTGCAGGAAATACTGTTGTTCTCCACTTCAGGTCAAACGTCAGTGACCCAGATGGGATCAGCAGGGAGGCAGGAATGGGCAACTGATCTGGACAGATTCGTTATCACACCTGGAAGTAAGGACAGGTCTTTCTTTAGGCTAAAAAAAGAGTTAAAGGAGTCCCAATTTTAAGCATGTTTTGAGACCAGGTTTGCAAGAAGTGACTTATCCTGTAGCTCAAGTATATTGTGGGTCTCTCTTGTGGGTTCATAACTGGAGCAAAATATTTATTGTACTGTAGCTAGAACGACATTGTTAGCTATAAAATCTCCACAAAATGTTACTTTGTGCTTATGAAATAACTTGGAAACCAAGGTTAGTGTTGGATGTATCCCAAGCTCTTTCATATGCTGGTCAAACGTTTCTCCACTTGGCGCATCTGCTGTCAGAAGCTGTCATCTAACACAAACTGAGTCCAAATACCCTGGACATAATGCAAATTTAAATACCTCTTTGCACCTGCTGTGAAAATAAAGCATCTTAACTGCATGGGACACAGACACCAAATAATTCATAAGCTAAATAAACAGTTTGCGCAAAGAGCTGCACGAAATGCCAGCGCAGGGTCTGTGGAGCTGAAAATGAAGGCAGCTCACAGGGTCTTCCCTCGCCTGCAGATGAACACCCCCTCCCCGGGAGCTGTGTGGTGGGACCCCGTACCCAGCTGTGGGCTCTGGCACTGACCTGCTTTAGACAGCCTCTGGGTCTGGCTGGAACCCCCATCACTGAGTGAAAGAAGTGACCTGCTCTCTTAAAATCTCATTATAGTAAATGCTGAGTTGAGAAATCATGTCACAGCTTTTCCCATTTGTAATGTCATCAGTGGAAGACATTTACCTCCTTAATGCCTCAGCTTTGCTCTCTGTTAATGCTGCTATAGGACAAAGTGGAATATATCACCAGTCTTTTAACGGTCCACCATTAAAACGGGTAAGGAGTTCAGAAACATATTTGGCAATATACAGACATGTTTTTAAAAATGTGCTTTTCTGGAGGCTGCTTGCTGTCTGCAAATTGCATGTATGAACCTTACAAAGAGGGGGACCTCCATTACATTTACAACTCTTTTTTGACAAACAAATCTTGGTTGCTCTCTGCAGGAGTGAGGGGAGATGGACAATGGATGTTTCTGGATTTTCTATATGTTTGCCTACTTGTGTGCACCAACTGGTTCATACAGATTTCTTTCAAAGTTATATTGTATAAACAATATAATGCTATTCTGTAAGGCAAGTCTTTCGTTATGTTACTTTGTGCAGCCATTTCTGAGTCTTTTAAGTACCATCACTGTGTGCCATATGAATCTAGTCAGAAGAAACATGCAGTATTTCAAGCATCTGCCTTTTACAGTTCTTGAGTCACAGGCTTGTACTCAGAACCTCAGTGAAGCATCAATACACAATTTAAAGTAATTTTTTGGTCTTTTTGATCATCTCTCTCTGAACTCAAAACACTTTTTGGGTATATGCAGCTTAGAAATATGTAAGCATTAAGATATACATACAGTTTAAAGCGGTTAGAACATTGTAGTTGTGTAATGTTTAGATATTAAACATGGTGGAAAAAGGATACTCTTGTAGTGATAGTTAAAGTGGATTTCTTAAAGAATAAACAGTAGAAAGCAAACCCGCATCCAAAATTTCTCCTCTGCTAATGAGCGTTACTTAAACAATCGTAATTCCTTTAAAAATGAACTTCATTTTGCCTAAGAGAACAAACAGAACTGAAGCCACCTACTGAGAAATTCTATTTTGCTAATTTTTATCTATTCTAATGCAAATAGTGGTTTTAATCCCCTTAACTCATCCATCATGCATGACAGGTCAGCCAGCCCATTGTCTGTATTTGAAGGATTCCTGTCCAAATCAGACTTTCTGTCAGTAGTGTTGGGTAAGAGTCTTCTCCTTTCTGAACTGCTCATGTTGCTGAAAAATTGCAACTACCTTGGAAGACAACACAGCAATTACATACACACGTGGAAGTCACACGGCATCTTCGCAGATAGGTTACTAAGAGTTCCTATCATAGCAGGGGAAAAAAAAAGAATGTCAGATTAAGGACATCTAGGTTTTTGTATAATCTACTAAACATCTGTAGCCGATCCAGCTGATGGCAAAGGTCAAGTTTGGAGATTTTTTTTCCTATGGGGATTTCTTTGTATATTCTGAAGCCTGAAAATTGCTGTTTGTTTTGAAATGCATTTTTGGTTGCAGTAAAATACAGTTTATAGTAAGTAGAAAATAATATAATTACAAGCAGCAAAAAATTTCCATGTATTTTTGTAACATTTAAATTTTAATTAAATGGGGCTTAGAGTAAATTATAAAACCTTCTTTTGTTGAGACAACTGACACTGACAAAATATTAATTAATGAATATTCAGAGAGATCTCTGGATCACTCTCCTCTCTCTTTGAAATATGTTCTGTCTGTGTTTTTAAAAACTCAGAAGAAGAAAATTAATAAACATTGCTTATGTGGAATATTTCCCAGTATGAAGAGCTGCCAAACAGAATCCAATGCATTGCGTTAGTGTCAATGAAGACTTTTGAACCAGATGTGTCTATGGGTCTTTTTTGTTGTTTTCTTTACAACTGAAGCTGGGATAAAAACCAAAAGGTTAAGACTTGACATGAGGAGAATATCTTTCCATGCTACTATTAGGTCATTTCCCTTTTGCTGTATAAATTAAATTGTGGTATTGCTTCAATCTGGGATCATTTTATTGTTGTTGTTTTTAATACAATACACAAAAAGTTCTTTTCTTTGGAAGTATCATTATGATATAACTTCAATGAGTCATTGTAATTGTTCGCTCATTAGCATCCAAAGGGATTATTTCGGTTATTTTGTTTCTTGGATCTTTTCTTTTCCCTGTCGTCTTGGGCAACCCAGTTACAGTATACTTTGCAAGCAGTTAATTTGTGTATAATAATACTTAAGTGGCTTATTGTAATCTTGTGTGTGTGTCTGCATACACCCACACCACTCGGGCAGCCCTTATAACCCATTTTAGGAACCTGCGGTCTTTGTCTCCTCCCGGTCCTGTCCTAGGATGGCCACTTTTGTGCGTGGTCCCTACCCAAATTCAGAGCCAGAGCCCTGGCTCTTGAAGGACTTGGTGCAGAGTTATGCAACAAGCTCCAGCAGGTCTAAGACACTCGTTGTTTTTTCTTGCCCCCATCCCATTCCCTGGGGGGGCTGTGGGGACCTGCCTGCGTCCTTGGCTGCGGGTGAGCTGGGCAGCCCCGGCCCTCCGGCAAGTGCCCGTGCAGAGCGATGGAAATCCCGTGCGTGATGCAGGTTTGAGGCTGATTATTTTTGCTACAAAGTAAGTGAAAAGCAGCTCCCATTCTCTTCCACAGGGCCGGAGGAGTTATCTCCTGCCTTATATTCCCATTATTATATTCCCATTAAAGCTGCCTAAACTGAGTGGTCCCACAGATTTGCAGATTTGGGCTAGGGAATAGTAAATTCCCTAGATAGGGTCTCCCACCTTTACTTTAAGGCATCACATATACTGCTGCTTAAAGAGGAAAAAAAGAAAAAAAAGTGGAGGGGGATCAAGGGAGTGTTTGCATTGGCTCACTTGGCAATTAAAAATACAGAAGTGAAAGAATTGCCATGAACTTGCCCAAAGGGCTATAATAAATAACATCCTGCATAACTAGTACATAAAGTGTGCTCTATGGTTTTGAATGAAATGACTGTGTTTGTTTTTAGGGTTGTTGGTTGGGTTTTTTTCGAATCGTAACAGTTGGAATACAAATAGGCTTATGTTTCTGTAATTGTGGTAAACATATTTTAAAAATCGCTGTTTGATCAACTGTAAATATTACCAGTTCAGAGGTTAAATGCTGTTGTTGAAGTCATTCAGGGAAATCCAGCAGAAGTGTAAATATGGCAGAAAAAGCTAAACAATATGGCAAAAGAATATTTGCTGACTTAAGAGTGCAGGATCAACACCAATATTTTTCCAGTGATGCTAAACCTCTTGTAACTGCTAAATTGGATTTGTAGTTGAATGAAGTATCAGCTGCTGTTGGACAAGCCCATAAAGGCCGGACGGCTGGCCTTTTGTAGGCAGGGCTTAAAGGACGATTGATATGTTTTAGCACTTTTGGGATTATTGTGATTAGGAGGAAGCCATTCTGAATGATAGAGAAAAGGGTGTAAAAAAACACAGTCCACAGCTGGTAAGCAGCATGTGTTTGCTATAAGGAGAGGTCATGACTAGTTGATCCTGCTGGTTCTGGCATTGATTGACAGTCAAGAAAACTTGATATTATGAAGCAGACTTCTTTTTTTTTTCTCCTCCCCTCTTTTTTTTTTTCTTAAAGAAATGATGCTTCTGTTGTGTAAAGCCAAAGTATTTTCAATATCTGGAACACTCACCAGTTGCAAGCTAAATGTTCAGAGGCACAGCTGCAAATTTGGAGTTGTTAAAATATCATCTAGAAATTAGTATTCAGCCCATATCTGTGAGAACAGTAAATAGGAGTTACAGAATTAGCTCTGGTGTTTCTGTGTTTGCCTTTTTCATATGTGTTAGTCTTAACTAAAACCCTCTTTGTCATATAGTAGAAAATTTATGCTAAGTATGTGGAAATTTCAAGTTTGCTGAACTTGTTAAGTATTATGCCTCTGGTATATCTAAGATATTTAGCAAGAAATAATATGTGTAAAAAATATTTTACCATCTGGAAAACAGTTTTATCATTTTATTTCTATTAAACACCTGCCCTACAAAACATGTAGGCTATTTCATCTTATCTCCACTACCCACTTGGAAATGTAGCGCTGCTTTTTTTTTTTTTTTTTTTTTTTTGTGAGCAGCCATCCGAAAGCTCGCAAATGCACATTTAAATAGTTGGATCTCTGACTCTTTTTAGTGGGGCTGTACCTCTTTCAAAATTTGAGTTTAGCATACCACACAGGAAAGAACACAAGCTTGCCAACTCCCGCTGAGCGTTTTTTCAAGCCTGTGAAAAGAATGAATTATTCAGCAGTAAGCATGCTTACAGCTGGCCATTTGGGAGCTTTGATGTGCGAATCAGGCGGTTGCATGAATGCCCTTATTGTCATGTTATGTGTACACAGTGTGTGAATTATTGAAAATAGTGAGGCCTGAGCCTCATCTGGTAGAGATTACAGTGCAGGCATGCTGGGTGAAGGTCTGTAATTGAAAATCCCCAGATGCTGTTTATTTGGCCTATGTCACGTGGCCTTCTGCAGAAAGCTTGTCTGAACAAAATGCTGCCCGCCTGGGAAGCGCCGCCCAGCCCCCTCCGAAGCCCTCGCAAAACCCAGTGTGCGGACGACTTAAACACCTGCCCATAATATTTTTAAAGCTTAAATTAGATTTGCCTATAACGTTTAAATAGAGGATGCCTTACTTAGGGGTTTAAACTGCTTAGCCAGTTGTTGACTTGCAGAGCTCTTTTATCTACAAGAGGCTTTTTGTTAGCCAATTTAGCTTTAAAGCGTCTTCAGAAGGGAGCACCGGCAAATTTTAGGCAAGCTCTCCCAAAGCCGGATATTCTGCCGGCAAGACGGAGCAGAAAGCGCCGGGGCCGAGTGCTGCGGTGGCGCGGCTCTTCCTCCGTGGGCTGCGAGCCTGGCCGCCCGAGGGCTCCATGGCCACCTTCTGACGGAGGAAAATGTTCAAACCAGCCTGTCCCCACTGACGATGTCCACGCACGGACCCCCGCGACATTGGGTGGGATCTGGATCTGGCCCATGCTCAGCAGCGAGACAAAGGGCTCAGTGCTGCTCACAGGGGCTGTCCCAGGAGAGCGCTCGCCTGAGGTGCAGCGAGCTCGTCAGCAGGCTCCTCATCAAGCAAAATGCCCGCTAGCTCTCCAAATTTGGCCCCCGGGCACACGTGTGGCACTTTGTGATCACCAGGCTATCGTAGCAGCTTCGAGCAGAGGCGACCAGAAATGGAGTTTACCAAAACCAGCTGAAAAGCTTTGCCATGGTGAAAATATGGCCGTGATCATGAGTTGGGAGATGAAATGTTTATGCAGGTCTGTCCCCAGACTTTGCGCTAAAGATGTGAAATACCTATTTCAAGCCTCGCAGAATTTGGAGAAATTCATACTACGCCGTTCTCTGAAAAGAATAGGCTTTTCTACTTGGTCATTACTTGGATTATTTTGCTGAGTATGAAAACTTTTTAAAATTAGCTGTTCATTTTCAAATTGCTAACCGGCTTGATTTCCCACTCTTGTCTATTTTTATCACTTTTGGATGGTGCCTATTACTGGGAGCTGGGAGGGCAGAGGTTTAATTTATGTCATTAATGTTCTAAATAAAGATGCCTGCCCACCACACGGCCAGCAGCTCCGCAGGGACGTGATGCACCAGCTCACTGCCCCGCTGCCGGTGGGGACCTGGTTTGGGCAGCGACGCCTGTGGCCGGGACCCGGGGAAAGGGACCCGGCGTGGCTGCAGGCATTTCCACAGCGTAGGTCCCGGTAGAGCTGCCTGTGGTGGTCTGGTGGCTCCTGTGCAGAGGTGGTGGTGCCATTTTTGGCCCATGAAGGGGATGCTGGTTATGTCCTCCTCACCCAGGGGGTGATTTTCACCTTCGGGGGCCTTGCCCATGCTGGGCGAGTGGGGCCAAACCCACCTTCAGCACCAAGGGTGGCACCCGGGGGCCTCGTGGAGACCTTTGTGGGGGCTGATGCTTGGCTGCTTTACGCTGGTTTTGGAAATAACATTAGTGGGGGAGGCTTCCCCGCACAAGGGCCCTCTGTTAGAGCAACAACTGCCTCCCCCAGGGAGAGGCGGGGGGGAG
>NW_009217436.1:53879-72518 GCF_000690835.1 Fulmarus glacialis
GAGAGGCGGGTGGAAGCCTCCCCACTTTGCAGCTGCTTCTACTTATTTTGAACAAGAAGAGCAGAAGTGTCAGTCTGCCATGCCGCCTGTGAGGTATTCCGGATCACCGCACACTCCCTTCTTCAGGGTGATTCTCCTCAGAGATGGGGCAGTAGTTTGGGAAGGCGGAGGGAGCCTGTGTCCCGCTGGTTGGCAGGAGCAGGGCTGCCCTGGGGGCCCGGCCACTCCCCGGGAGGGGTTATTTTGAACAAGAAGAGCAGAAGTGTCAGTCTGCCATGCCGCCTGTGAGGTATTCCGGATCACCGCACACTCCCTTCTTCAGGGTGATTCTCCTCAGAGATGGGGCAGTAGTTTGGGAAGGCGGAGGGAGCCTGTGTCCCGCTGGTTGGCAGGAGCAGGGCTGCCCTGGGGGCCCGGCCACTCCCCGGGAGGGGCCACAGTGAGGCTTCGGTGCCAAGCCTTGCAGGTTTCCTAGCACCTGCACTGTTTTCTAGCTGAACCCCCTTTTTTCTTCCTGCCATGATTAAAAAAGATGTTCTGTTGTAAATGTAAAATGCCTCTTCCTCAGCATCAGTCCAGGGAGAATTTTAGTTTGCAATTGCACTGACAGTACAGAAGGGCATGACGGATAAAGTGTGAATTTAAAAGGGAAAAAAAAAAACAAAAAAACACAAGAAGCAGCCTATATAAAATGTTTGTTGTGGTCCTCTCCTGATCCTTTCAAAATCCTTGGGAAAAAATTCTTGTGCTGTGAAGATGTTTTATCTGACTGGGCACCTCCCTACGCCTCTCTTTGATACCTGAACCAAAACATTCAAAGTAGGAGACTGTCATAGCGGATGACAAGAAGAAGGAGATGAACATTTACAGTTCATAAACCTGACCTCTTCTCTTCTGCCAGGCAATTTCCCAGATATATATGACAGAGAGCGTGAGGGAGGGCGTGTATGGAAAGTATTTCCACAGCTGAGGTCGTCTTAGAGAAAAACAGATCTGTTTATTAATAAGCATTTTTCACCCTAAGGTTTCTAATGGCCAATTAAAGAAGTTCCTTGAGCCTCTTTTTGTTTCAGACTCTTCTCATTCCCAAGAACGGGAAAGAGAGTTTTTAGGATCATTCACCTTTCTCTAAAATTCTCTCTGGGCCCTGGTTGTCAGGAGATAAGATCTTTTTTGTTAGTATCTGTCAGTGCTGGTAAAGAAGAGCACCAGTGTTTGGTAGATAACATAAAAGCTGTAAACTTTTAGTCGGGAACATCTATCTTGTATATGTCAGGCAGTGCTTATGTTTGTGTTTATGGCTTTTTGGTAGTCCAAAAAAGAAGTTATGTCTTTTCAGATCATTGTGGCTGGGCAGAAGATATTTAGTGAGCCCCATGAGACTACAGTATCTTCTGTTCTGGCTAAACCTGGTGCATGTTTCTTTGCTGTGTTGAAAACATGGCTGTAAGGAAAATGTAAGGCTGTTGCCTTGGCCACTTTGTATGGTTCCTTGTAGAGTTCCTCCTCCCTGTAAGGTAAGTCAAATTATTCCACCCTGTTGATTCTTCTTGAGTTAGGCTCCAGCTAGACTTCACCTTAAGAGGAAGCGATCACTTTGCAAAACCACAATCCTGTTAGTCATATCCCTGCCGGGCTAGATAGCAGCTAGAGAAACACCCCCTTGATTCAAGCCAAAGCACTTCATGGATGGACTGGGCCTCAACTGGAGACAGCACTTGACCGGTATTTTAAATAACACAGTCTAGACTTTCAGTGCTTGGTGTTTTTTAAAAGCTGCTTTTCCTGTGAAGTAGCTGCCTGGGAATCTGAGCTTTCCTTCAAAAATAGTTTTTTAGCCCTCTTGACTGGGAAAAAAACTGTGAAACTGTGAGAAGGTTTAACTCTTCCTTCCTCAGCTACGGCTGAGCGCTGCATGGGACTGCCTTAATGGGCAAGGGATGGCTGGAGTGACCTGTGCTGTGACCATGTATCTGAAACATTTTCAGTACAGACAAGAGATGGCGATGCATCCTTTACATCACCTTACAGAGTCATTGGCCTTGCAGAGTCACCAGCTGCTGATAAGGACAACCTGACAATGCTTTTTGCACCAAAAAACTATTCTGGGTGCTTTAAGTATGTTCATACATTAAGGTATGCAAAGAAGGTACTTTCTGGAGGGGGGGCATTCCCCAATTATATCAAAATGTGCATTTAGAAATATGTAAATGTTCATAGCACCTATCATATCAGTGATTGCAGGCATATGGTAATCTCTGAATCTCACTGGATGGCAGAGGGCTGCTCTTGCACGCTACCACCCCTTCAGGCTCCCCATTGGCAGGTGGTGAAATGCATCTTCCTTTTTCTTCTAATTTTTCCGTACTTCTTTACTGTCTGCCAGCCTAGTACTCATTAAAGGGACACTGCAGAGGCGTAAAAAGTACCAAGCAAGAAGGTTTTGGAAAATTCTTGTCCAAAGCACATTTAGTATGATGTGCCATTGTTTTATACCTTTTCCTCTCCCTTCTCGTTGCTGTGGCCTCAGGCTTTCGACCTCTCTGTTGGTTCCTTTTCTCAAACTGTATGGTATTTTTCCACTGTAGAGCTTTTCCATCCAATATTAATGAAGAGTAGAGCAGTTCCATTTCTGTCCATGCCCAACACCTGCAAGTGAATTTGCAGTCCTGACACTGTGAGGTAGCTGCTGTTATGGCATAAGGACATAGGGAGACAGCCACCACTGTGAAAACTAATTCTTCATACTTGAAGTTAACTGTTTGGATGATGAGAAAGAACATGAGAATAGAGAGATACAGAGATTGAGCTTTCCCTGATTTCACCCATGAACACAAAGGCTCTTGTTCACTGCCAATGGCAAGTACCTTGTGGTCACGACCGCTGTCCAGCCAAAAGACAAGGTCTTTGCATGAAATTAGGTTCCTTTTGCATACGGAAATCCCTCATTTGTGTGCAGAAATGTTGCTTGTTTGTGTAACTGTTTGCTCACGCAAATTTACTGCTTGAAGTTTGTCCTGAAGAGACCTGCTGAAGAGTTACAAACCTCACATCGCCATTACAGTGGCGTATTGCAGGAAACCTGGCACGCAGTCCAGACCAAAACAAAAAGGGAATCGGAGAAAACACAGCTCTACTCTGAAGCATGTTGTTATTTCATATTCTAGTACCCATTTAGAAAACGAACCATGGAAGAGACAGGAGCCGTGAGGCATTTGATACAAAGGGTGTAAAATAAGGCTTAGAGGGGAAGACAGAAGGAAAAGGGAAAATGAAGGTCCAGTTTGACCAATTGTGTTCAATCTTCCAGTCAACAAAATACCCTTCAGACATAGGCATGCTACTTCAAAACTTCCCCGTCTCTCCCCCACAACATCAAACCAAAAAAGTTTGAGTCCCTGGCTGATATAACAACTTTCTGCACTCCCCAGCTATGTACTCATCCACTTTAAAATAACTTGGTGGGTGACAAGTTATTTTCTTAACCTCCCCATTTTCAGCTTGTTGCTAAATCAGTTTTCTCATTTTCTACACACGGGAGGCTTATCCCCCGTGCTGAATGCAAGTAACTCCGTAACTTAGGACTTGTTGAACAAGTGTATTTAAGTTATTACAACTCATGGAGAAGTAACATAATATGCAGTGAAAATAAACAGGGCACCACATAAAACTGTGTTATCTTCCATGTCAGCAATATTTAGGAAGGAAATTACTTGGAAAGAAAATGTTAGTTTGTATTAGGTAGCATAGTGTGTGACTGAAGAAGAGTCAAATAGCCATTTTAGAAACTTGGAAATACTATACATTTCCAGGAGAAATAGAGCTCTAAATAACAAACCACTGTGTTGATTGGCCCCACTGCAACAGGAACTTAGGCACTGCAGGGTGACCACTCTTGTGCGTAGAGTTAAGGGTGTGATTGATAACAGGACAGTGATTTCCGTCAGTGGAGGGGGCAGAGTACTTCCTGGCCGGAAGGATAGATTTTGCTGTCCTCCTCATAGAATTAAAACTTGCAGAAAAGCTGATGCGAAACCGTAACATCTGGGTGATTGGTATTTCGGCTTGCGTCGCACACGACCTTCTCAAGAGCAGCCGTTCCTCCCAGCAGGTGGGCCGGAACAGTCAAAGCAAAAAACCAGAGGAGCCCAGACCTTGTGTCAGCCCCCAGGATGGAGGGTTCTCCAGCGAGAGATTATCCTGGGCACCACCGCTGACCAAGGAGGTGCCTGCAAACAGCTGCAGCACTTCAGTGGGAAAATGCTGAACCCATAGCTCTCTGCACATAGTTCATGTCTGTTAAGAAGAGGGAAGAGAAATACTGATGAGCAATGAGAAATACTGATAAATAGTTTGCAAAGGAAAAGTGGAGTAGGTGTAAGAAAACATAAGCCTCATATGCATGGGAGTCATATGTTTAAATGTGGTATTTTGGTGGTATTTATGGATGTGATGCTGCTTGTCCCTTATGATGAATTTTTCTTTGTTTCAGGTAGGAATGAATTGATAGCCAGATACATCAAACTTAGAACAGGGAAGACACGGACCAGGAAGCAGGTAAAATAACCCAGTGGGGAAGTATGCATGTCAGTGAATGACAAAACATGGCATTTTTGGCTGCAGTGGCTGTCTGTGCTTCAGCTCTGATGAGATGATGTATTGACTTCACTGTTCAGATTAAATACATGCTGTTTAGAAAATATTTAAAACTCGGTTTTTTTTGTGTTGTGCATCATTTCAGTGGGGGCTTGAGGATGCATTTTTTATTAACCTATGTGTACATGAAGCTATCATCCCCTATCTTTGGGGGAAAAAAAAATTCAGAAGTTGAAGCATAAGCATAAAGCATTGTGCCTTATTTCTCTATAAGGACAATTACAGAATATAATAATTATTTTGAGATGGTGAATAATGGAACTTCTAAAAGTCCAGCCAATTCGCCTATATAATAGAGGTTATGATCCTTGGATATGAGAGGTAAATAAATAAAAACTATCTAGCAGGACTGATCCTAATCATGCTCTCAGCTCACGGGCAGTACTTGCTACAGGATGAAAAAATAATTTAAAAATTTGCCTAAGAGCCTTCCAGGCTCCTGGTCTGTGACCATGCTAAGATTTCATTCATCAAAGAGTCAGAATAAATCTCTAACCAGTCTTAAGTCTTTTTCAGATGATTATCACATAACCATTAACTTATCTCATATGACTAAATCCTTTAATTTATAATATCCACGGTGATCAGCAGCCTCACAGAAGGCACACGCTCTGTGTAGTTTATGCGGTGATTACTAAACCCTTGCTTCAAAATGCTTCGCAAATCACAGAGTCCCCTCACTTTTCCCTAACGTCAAGTGCGAGATTCCCCTTCTCCCCATCCACATGCATGACGTAGGGGAAGGCAGAGGCTCGTCCACTTGCATGCTACGCGTGTTTTGTAATGCAGGGAAAGGTGACGCTGAGTCAGCACGCACAAAGACGGCCTGCTGCCAGCACTCGGATTTAAAGCACTTTGGACTGGGTGATATTTTGCCCTGGGTGGTGTCCTTTGTCAGTTAGGAAGAAAACGTATGTACAAGGGAGAAAAAAGACATGAGAAAGGAGAGAAACTGCAGCACGTGGAGAAGGAACAAACAAAAGATTGGCAAAGAAATCTGAAACAAAAGACAAAGTCCCAAGTTCATCCCTGCTATGCCCATGTGAGCTCCAGTAGTCGGGGGTTACGCTGGGATCTTAAAATCGCATCAGGAGTCAAAATGCAGACGTTGGGGCTAGATCCTTGGCCAGCGTGTGCTGGCAGAGCTGCGGTGGAACCAAGAGGGCTGTGATGGCTTACATATGGCAATGTTCTGCCTCCGTACTTGTACATCCCTCTGTAGTGATTCATAAATCACTTTAGACTGAGTGTTTAGAAAAGTTTGATTGTCGTTACTTTTGAGTTTCAACTGAGCAATTAAACGTTATGACTGTGCTTCTTGTTTAACCTTTAACACCACTAATATCCCACTGAAAGCAAAACAAATGAACACGTGTGAAAACTTGGTCTATGTGTTTGACTACAAAATTGCTTAGTAAGCAGTAGTGTAACTCTGAATTACTGCAAACTGGTTCCTGAGCTGCTTCCTGAAGGAGTCTCTGAAGGTGGCCTTCAGGGGCTGTGCTCATTTATGCATTACTGTTTGCTTCCCTACTGAAAATATAGGCTTTTTGGTACTGTTGTCATGGAATAGTCTTATAGAGGGAGGAAATCAAGCTTTGTCTCTCCTTTTCTTTTGCTTTGTTCTTTCCCAGACAAGAATTGTAACTAACTTAGGAAAAATGTACAACACTTGATATGGTATGCCCTGGGTCAAATAAGAATAAGAGATTTCTCTTTAGTGGTTTTTACCATCGCTGCAGGTTTTAAACCTTCACACAGAGGGCTGTAGGACACTGAGCACTACCGAGCGATGCTGGGCAGCATCATTAAACCCTCATCATCAATAGCATGGGTTTCAGTACGTGCCTGAGTACACACGAATGTGAATCTGGGCCCAGACCCTTCGCTGCACAGGCAACAACTTCTGACCAATAACTAGTCTAGTGCAGGACTGGGTTTAGACAAATTTCTTACCAAAATGTAATGACGATGGGCCAAACCTGGACATCACTCAAGCTGATGTCAAGTTACTGGTCCCCACTTACAGGAGTGTTTTGTGGGCAGGCTTGATGCTGAGATTACCGAGGAAGCCAGCACAGGTTCGGGGACCTATGTTGTGCCAGTACTTCATTGTTTCTTCCAGAATGTAGAGCATTTCAGTGGGGTCAAAATGCAGCCTGAGGCTCCTCATTGGAGCTGCAGAACACAATAAATAATGGATGAAACTTCTCGGTGCCAAGTTATGTCTCGAGCCTAGTGGCACATGGTCAGAGCAGGCATCTGCATCCCCGGCAGATAGGGTAGAAATCCTGTCTGCTCCCAGCGCGAGAGCGCAGGGCCTGGCCGCGGATGGGATCGGTACCAAAGCACGTGGGCTGTGTCCAACTGCGAACTGTGTCTTCTATCTTGTAGCTGAATGCACAACCTGGTGGGTTACACTTTTTTTTTCTTCTTTTTTTTTCCTTAATCAAGTCACTGCAGTGATGACCTGTATTGTTAAGCCTCGGTGCTAAGAGCTTGGTATCTGGCTGGGAATGCGGTATCTTTAACAGCAGAGCTTACTGAAGATGCAAATAACTTCCTCCCCTCAGAAAAGTTATTTTTTTTAAAAGAAAAAAATAGACATTTTAAATTTGATTTGCTTTTTGTTTTTCTTTTGTTTGTTGTTTTTTTTTCCCTATAAACCTGAACAATGTAGGTGTCTAGTCACATACAGGTCTTAGCAAGAAAGAAAGTTCGAGAAATTCAAGCCGCCATTAAGGTACGTTTGGCTTGCCCAGTTGTAGGGGGCTTTTCATCTCCATGGTTACAGGCTTTTCCTTTGTTTCCTCCCTTCCCCTACCCTGCAGGTGTCTAGTCACATTCAGGTTCTTGCCAGAAGGAAATCTCGTGATTTTCATTCCAAGCTGAAGGTATGCGCTTTTCTGCTTTTGGGCTTGTGGTTGCTATGCCTGTCCCTTCCTCCTCCCCACGGTGATGGGCGAGCGCCTGGTGCTGCCGTGCCTGTAACCTTGTTTTCCTGCATGTGGTAGCTGTCTGCGTCTCTTTGTGTTTAATCTCTGGTTTCTGCACTAGCATCCACATTAAAAACATTGTTTTAACACTGTCCAAATGCAAAGTGAACTACTCTTTGTAACAGCTCAGCACCTAGACCTGATTTTTAACCCGTTAGTCTATTTTTTTTTTTTTTTAACAGTTGAGTGCTAGGAGTGTATTTAAATACACGGGGTTTTTATGCAGTTGTGTAGACGCTTTTTCTTTTTTGCTTTTTCCAGAGGGGTAATTGGGGTAATTGTTTTCCATTCCCAAATGTTTTTTGTCTGTGCTTTGAAATGCTATCAAGAATACTTAAAATAGATCATTTATTCCAAGTGCCAGAGAGCACAGCTTATCAAGATTGCTCTAACTATGAGGTGTTTCTAGAATACAATCTAGTATCACCTCAAGTTATGTACTATTTACAAGATTCCCTGAAATTTTATTTTTTAAAGTAAAATAGTGACATTTAATCTCTGGAGAGCTTCAGTCGGAGTCCTGTTCAGGGAATATTAAGTATGTTTGCTTAATCTGACGTGATGAATTGTACATGTCCCCGTTTTCCCTGGTTTCCATAAAATATATTCTAAGGCTAAAAAGAAACTCGTGGAAATGCTTAATAGGGGTTTCTTGGATTGCTTGTTTTTTCAAGTTTTCCAGCAGAGATCTTGGGACCCTTTTTGTTTTGTTTTCACATTGCTTAGAAGTGGAAGAGGGGGTTTTGCAGTTTTTGCTGTGATTTTTTTTCTTTTTAATAAAAAACGAAGGAACTTGTAAATCTTTTACTTCCCTCCTTTTTTCTTTTTGTCGATTTTTTTTTTTTTTTCCAGATGAGAACAAATCACGTTTTTGTTCTAGCTGAAAAGCAAAATGTTTCAGAAAGTAATTTCACAATACTAAGCGGTGAGCTCTGCGGATGCTTGCCACAATCCTGGAACTGCAGCGTATAAATAACAGCCTGGCTTTGTAACAGGCCTCCTTGACAGAAGCACTGGGTTTTTCGTCCGCAGTGGGCAGCATGCTGGCAAGCTTGTATGGCTGTTGGTGGCTGGCTTTTTAGCTGCACTGGCTGAGCAGTTGGGGTTCGTAAAGAACAACTAAGACAACTTAAACATACTGCTTTTTAACCGAGGGTGCAATAATACAGAGATATGTAGCATTTTAAGCTTAAATTGTCAATCCTTGATGCCTAAAATTAAGTATGTAAATAGGTGGCCTTACTTTCAGAGGTGCTCAGCACCAGCAGCTCTCAGGGAGTTTTATAGGACTGGTGAGCGCTCAGGGCTACAAAAACCAGGAAGCCCACTTAGATACCAAAATACAGGCCTAGGAGCTTAACAAAAATATTGGATTTACTGTTCTAAAATACTTCCCTTTCTGAATGCCCAAAATAGCTTAAAATATGAAGACACTTAGAAAGCAAGAAATATTTTTAAGTACTGCACCTGCTGTCTGATTTTTATTAAAGCTTTCCAAAGAAGAAAGAAACTAGCTAAACCCTAGTTATATTTGAGACCTCTAGCCTAGATGCCATTTGCAGTAAATAGAGATCCAGAGGGATTTTTCATTTTAAGGAGTCGCCTGAAGAAGGAAATAACTGTTAGGACAACAAAATATTTTGTAAGAGCTTCAGACCTTGCTGCCCCTTCTTACCCATCAGGGAGTTGCAGCTCCCCTGGAGCTGAGTAGAAAGTGGGGCATTTTGCCATTTTGGTGCAATGAATTCATTGCTTCAGGAAGAGTCTCCCACCTCCACGCCCCCGACACTCTGCGGGGGCATTTGCTTTGACTCTCTACGACGACATGGTGAGGACAGAGTGCACATCGGTGACAGAGGTTTGCTGGCCTCTGGCCTTGCTGCCCTCCAGGCATCACTGGCAGCAAAAGCTGCCCCAGCCCTTCCCCAGCGGGTCTTGCTGGCCAGTGGGTCCCAGGCTGCTCCTCCTGCCCCTGCTCCCAGGTACTCATGCTGCCCCCAGGATTTAGCTCCCCAGGAGCCCCGACACAGCTCTGGTGACTCCTCCTTGGCCCCCAGCCAGAGGGCTGCCCAGAAAGGGCGGAGGAGCCAGGCTCTCCCCATCTCCCTCCTCTTTTTCTTGCCGTTCTTAATCTTGGCGAATGAGGTGCCATGGCACGACATCAGCCCTCTTGCACAGGCCTCTTCCAGAGAAGTTGCAACCTCCCACAGACCTTTTCCTCCCCACATGGAAGAGATGAAGCTTTGATGCAAGAAGGTACCATAAGGGAGCTGCCTTTATGAGAAAGAGAGCCCTCGCTTTTTCTGTTGGGGAGCTGCAATTACTCCCCAGAAGTGGGAGAAGCCGCTGGTTTTGGACCTGAGAAGGAACCTTGCTGCTCCAGAGGCTTTGTTAGTGCTACTGCCCGTTTTTCTTATTATTCCTGTATTGAACCATCTGTATGGTCCAGTGTCCTTTGAAAACTGCCTGAGAAGGATATTGCTGATGTGAAAGTAAGACAAAGAGAATACATTTTGGCATCTACGAGTGCCCATTGTTTCAACAGGGGCCATTTTGGCAGCAGCCTGGCTCCTCAGGAAGATGATGGGCTCTCCTTCTCCTGGAGTGGGTGCTGCCCACGTTTACTGGTGAAGGGGTGACCGAGAAGAAGATAGCCAAGGGAAGCACTGCTTCTGACCCGGGTCAATCTCACCTTTTTAACAATGAGCTGGCACTTGCAATTACTCTGTAAAACCTGCGATTGGTGGCATCCAGGGGAGCAGTTACTACTTAAGAAAAACACATGCATCTGATGTCAAGTTTCCTACCTACAGCATGAGGGGCAAGCACTCTGTGGATTAATGCAGAGATCCTTCATGCCACTCCATAGCTACGAATTCAGTCAGCTCTGACCCGAGGCCATCTCCATCTCCTTTGTTTCTTCCTCTTGCCACCAGACGTCCCCTCTGCACACCTCCCATGTGTACACAGGGCAGGGTATTGCAGAGAAGCTGGTCGTTCCCTGTGTGCCAGCGCTGCTTTAGCTGAAATAATCACAGGCAGGCACTTGAGGATTGCAGGGGCATGGCACGGAGGCTCTTGTCCTCCAGCTGACATCCATTGCTTGCGGTTTTTGTTCATAATGCCATTTCTTATCGATCTTTCGGGATGTGGCCGATCTGTCCCGTTGACCTCAGTTCCTGGTCTCTTACTTTGACGAAGGGTATAACAAATAACCCTTGTTCCCCAAGTACCTGCTGGGTTTATTTTATACCGAGAGATCTTTCTGTCTCGCCTTGGTCTGAATCCTGGTCATGGCAAGGAGAGGACTTGGGTGAATCTTCCTGTGTTTATCTTCTGCAAAAATCCAAATGGATGGAAGGATTTCAGAGCTATCTGCACCCATGGTATTGGATAGAGTATTACTGAAGCTTACCTAATAGACTGAAATCTCACCTGTGTGCCATAAAGTCTGCTTGGTCCAGCAAAGTCCCTTTTCTTTGATGATAAGTGCCTACAGTTGCTCTGGACGGATGGATCCTTAGCCTGCAAGAAAGAGAAGTTTCACATGTAAATGCTATTGCTGCATTTCAAGATCACCAGTAGAGAATGTCCCATCAGCCCTTCCAGGGATGTTGTATATTTTAATTCTTTTTACAGCAGGAAAATACTCCTATTTTGGAGATTTTAATCTTAATTTTCTGAGGTTGTTAAAATCTTCCTGAAGCTAGAGAAATTTCATCTCACGAAAATGGAGAGGCTGAGATAAAGCTGTCCTTGGAGACAGATCTGAAAAGTGGCTCCTCTTCATGACATTTCCTCTCATGCAGAGACTGGAGGAGGCAAAGCAGAGTTTTTACACTCTAATGTTGTATTTCCGTGTCAAATACACCAGTCCATAGTGTTAGGTTACAGCATTTCCCACCTGTGCACTGACAGGCAGCCAAAGTCACCTCTGTCCATTCAGGAGAAAAGATGGATTGGAAGTTGTGCATAAATAGAGAGTAAAGGTCTTCACAGCAGGATATACATCTATCTTAGACTTTCATTTCAGATATTTTTTCATAGTGCAAGATTAATTAGACAGAGACAAAAAGAAACATTAAAATGCCTACAGTTCACACATATTACATGTTTTCAAATCCATTATTCTACATTCCGCATTGAGGGGTAAAAAGAAAATATTGTTGTCAATTATAAAATGCTAAAGATAGCTCTATACTTTTTAAATGAACAATGATAAAAGCCTTGAAAATTCCCTTTGATGTGAATGGAGTCTTCAGCATTTTGAAATACAATAAGATGGATTAATTGCTACTCATTAGGCAGCAAGTTGGGACAGCTTTGAATGCGCATTCTCTTCTTGGCATTAGCTATTGCCTGGCTGAAATAGCCAGCTTTTGTATTTACTCCTGTCTTCTCTAATAATAAGCAAATTGGAGATCAGGGCTAGAAACACTGAAGTGCTCTCTATCTTTTGTCCAGAACAATTGTATATTTTCATGATTTGTTTATCTTTTTTGAGCTACAGCTAATTATTGCAAAGGTTATTTGAATCAATACGAGATCTGAGCAGAAATAACATCTGCAAAATTGCTTATTAGGAATCTATTTTATGTTAGTGTTACTGTAATACCCATTTTGTGAGCAAATTGTTGTTTCTTCTCTTATGTAATTTTTTTTTCCTTACAAGAAAAGTTTTGTATTTTAAATATTGGTATAGGTTTTAAAGCTTCTTGAATTAATACTGTGTTCTGTTGTGCTTACTTTTCCTCATACTCTCTTAGATTTTTTTTCCCAAAGTCACAGATAACATGGTATTCAAAGCCCCATTTATCATTCTAGGATAACAGTCTTTATTTTTTGCTGTAGAACTCGTTTGAACTGATTGATTGAATTATTCTTCTGTTTGTGTTGGATTAAAAGAAAGTCAAGCACAAATCCTTTTGTGCTTGTCATGTAGAACTCTTGTTTCATGTGGGGCTTTTATAGATATTAAGATTTATAATTGGATGATACTGGGGAATTATTATTATCTAATTTAACTATGCGTTTGCATTCTAAAACTAGTGGGTGAAAAGTAAACCTCAAGGGCCTGATTCATTAAAAGTTATATAGTCTCCTTGCATTAGATTCTTAGCGCTTATGCCTTCCAAAAACGAAGTGTTTGCAACTGCAGCCAGAAGCAGACGGCTAAAACATGAGGCAGATCCTGATCTCCATTACAGTGATGGCATTTTAGGGGTTTAGTGGAACTAGACCAGATTTCCACTGATGGTACTCTAAATCCACCCCGGTAACATTCATTACTAATTATGTACCACAGCACGGAAGACTTTTATATGGGGAGGGGAAGGCAGCCGTCTAAGAGTGCAGTCTGTTACTTACTACAGTGTCATTTCTGGGCAGCAGCAATCCCATCAGAGCTCATAAATTAAGTAGGGTCAAGCCAGGTCAGGGCCAGATGGGACCTATCCAAGGAATACCTTAAGCTCCAGCAGGATTTAATGATTCAGTAGGAGATACTGTCCCCCCAAGCCTCTACCGAACCTCAACAAGGGACTCTGCAGCATGCTGGGCCAAACTTTTATTTTATGTACATCAGCGTAAACCTCATTGACCCGAAAGGATTTATTCCAGCTTTACATAGCAGCACAAGTGAGAGCAAAACCAAACCCCTTCTGTCTTGGACAAGATAGGAAATCAAAGTCTTAACTATATGCGGTCATGAAAAATCCCACAACGTTCCTGTTTAGAGTAGGGGTGTTAACCCATTTGTCCTGGCCAAATTCCAACCTGGGTAATTACTGTAATCTGCCTGTTTAAATTACCTCTGCCGTTTTAATTGGATATATTACTTCTCTTCCTGCCTAAACTGTGATGTAATACCATTTTGTGTTATTAATCAGTTACCAAGTTTCATCCCAGAAGCGGCCGTGTTGCAGTGATAGGTAGAAAGACTCATTCCCTCCTGGTTACGAGTGCTCTCCATTACGGTGTAAAAAAACCCCAACATATACTTGTTTTTTTTCAGTGGCAGACAAGCTAATATTTCAATTTAAATAAACAGCTTTAAAATGTGGTTTTCCCATTTGTTTTTGAAGACTATGAAGTCTGCCTGATTATACAAGCATAGGCCACTACCTTGCAGCTCTCCAAAACGTGCCTGGAGCTGAAGGTGCTTTTTTGCCAATGGAGTTGAGGGCCTCTTATGTATTTGTATTTGATTTTGAATTTGATTTCTTTAATGTTTGAATGTGAAGTTACAGTTACTTTGAGAAAAACTGATCTTCCAACTATGCAGAGGTTCCTAAGCCTACAAAAGGTGAAACTTCCCGTTGATGTGTTTTGGCCTGAGTCAGTTGATGTCTAGCAGAGCTGGCAGATTTGTCGCCATTGGGAAACTTTGTAGGAGTCATTGAAACTCCTCAAGACTAGCCCTATTGCAAGGGCTGTATTTCTGAGCTGTCATCCTATATATTTTTGCTTTCTCTTCATCCTCCTGAAAATGTAGTAAGTCAAAGAAGATGAGATGAATGGCCACCACAAAAGGTAGAACATCCTGGGGTGCAAAGCAGCAATTGGCAAGAAGGAAGACGCATTCCTTCTCATGTCATGAAACAAAAGATGTTTTCTCCCTCCAGAAATCCCTGTCACTGTTCCTAAAATTAAGGATCATCAGACTCACTGCTAATGGCGGCTAAGAGCTCCACAGGACAGTCTAAATGTGCCTCCCTCTGTGAACAGAAGGTCTTGAAGGAGGTGTAAATTTTTGAAAATTTTTCTTTAGTTCATCTGTTATGGTGGTATTTACCTGCCGTAACTGTTGCCATGTAGCAGTTGGCTGTCCAGGCTCCTATTCTAGTCCTTGGACAGTGATAACATTACAGAAAGTAATGCACTCCAGTTGGTTTTGATGCCTGCTAAGGAAGAAATACATTGTAGGTGCTTACTGCACTAACAATAGCAGGAGGTTAGCCATCTGCCTTAGACTGGAGACTTTAGATGGCTAAAGCAAGGCAAAATGAGCTATGTCATAGATATATAATTTGCCCTGGGCTCATGCAACTCCCAGATACGGACTTTTATATCCCTTACAAAGCTTTTACGTTTAAATTCTCCTTTAGTTTAGATCCACCTAATAGTAAGGCCATTATAGCAGCAGAACAGTACGAGTTTGGGAACTTGGCAGGAGCACAGGCACTGGCTGCATCTTCATGTGGTGGCCCTGGCGTGGCTGTTGCAGCCAGGAGGGAGTGCAGGAGAGGAGGCTGTAGTGCCGCAGCGGTTCTGGAGAATAACAAGGAGGTCACAAAAGCAGTGCGCATGTAGTTTTGGAGGTTAGTAGGACCCAAAGGCAGACGTGTCTCTTCAATGATGCATTTCACACACAGGATATCAATTCCCTGTATGCTTGGTTTTGTTATGATTCAGCTGACTGTAGGTGAGGCTTGCATGGCTTGGCGTTTCCAAGCCAGCTAACAAAAAAAGGGGGGAAAAGGAACAGAAAAGTCTGGTGGGGCTACCAGCATTTCCATATTGCTTAAGGACATCTCCTCATTTTCACGTTTTAATGGTGGAGGGTCCTTCTTACTGTGCAGGAAAGTAGAGAGGTCGACTTTCTGGAGAGCTGCGTGAATCTGAGGATACTGCCACCTCATAACACCCACCAAAGCGTTTTTTAGCCCAGTGGTCTGCAGACATCCAAAGGCAGCCAGTAAAACATTCCGTGGGCAAACCTCCTGTGCGCACCCTCCTACCCTGGGGCAGGCAGAGGTGAGTGCCAGTAGCTGGCAGAGCCAGAGCTGACTTCCAGCTCTTACCCAGTGAATTGGTCACGGTTATATGGGAAAGCTACAAGTTGGAGAAATGACCACGTTTTGTTCACGCACCGATGGATAGCATGTCCCCCCGCCTCCAGAAGCTGCTCTGTCGATGCACTGTCAGCTGCAGCAAGGCGGTGCTGAGGCTTGGACAGGTCAGAAAGCAGCGTCTGGTGCCGCTGCGCGGGAGGCAGTGCAGGTGAGTCCGCAGGTGTTAATGCTGCTGCAGGCAGCACTGCAGCGGATTGCACTTCAGGCGCGCACCCTGTGAGGTGCAGAGGGGGGACGATGCTGCTGGAGCAGCTACTGCCCCGCTCCACCTGCTGCTCTCCCGGGCTGCGTCCCACAGAGGCGCCCGCAGGGGGTCCTTGCACAGCTCAGGGAAACAAGCTCAGCAACAATCCCCTTCATTCAGTATCTGCAGCTTTCACACAGAGAGGCAGGGGTTATTTCCCCCCAGTGTTTTGTTGTTAGTTTTTTATCCTTTTTTTTTTTTTCCTTTTAATGAATCAGTCCCTAGGTGAAAGTAATGCATTTGTTTAAACCTGATATTTAATGTTGAGCAAACTGCTCTTCCTTTGTCTCTTACTATTTTGTTCATATTTTGCTAAGAATCTGCTGTTCTACACAAGCATTTTAATAAACTGTTTGTTGTTGTATCCAGGTAACAAGCATGGTAAGTATTTTAACTAAACCAAGTATTATGTACCTTAGCTGTGCTTGGCAGAATTTTTGGCTAGCTTTTCCTGTACTTTCAGCCTGTGCTGTTTCTAAAGGAGCTATTCAAAGGAAGAAACTGCTCACCTATAGTACTACTACATACAAGCTTTAGAGGGAGCATATGTGCAAAGTCATATATCATATATAAGAGCATGCATCTCTTGCCAGCATGCTTGCTACTTTGCTTGTAAATTAAAACCAGAAAAAAACCCAAAAAAAATCCTTGCTTAATATACTGCTTGTGTTCCTTCATTCTAAGTCACGTACCTAAATATTAGCACTTATTAATACAGTACTTCTGGATGGGGAATCCCACTTTGCCAGATAGTAACAGTCTGTTGTTTACTTATTTTACCTTACCTAAGATACCCACTTAGTTAACTCTGTTGCATTAAGAGGCTTTCCTTTTCTATTCTGTGATCATACGTGATTGGCAGTGACTAGGACTCCAAGTGCTGCTCTAATACAAGTAATCGATAACAACTCATCTTTTCCTAAACTTGTTCCTGTATGCTTGAAAACAGCAGAAATTTTATGGCTGATTGTTTTCTTTGGGAACACTGTAAATCAGTAAAATACCAAAATTGGAAGTTTAAAATGTTATTTATATTTTTGTTATCTAACTTGTAAAATACTTGTCATAAAACAGAATCCAAAATGTTTCTAAACCTGTAAGCATGAAGAAAAATCTGTCATTGTTTGCGAGTCAGTTGCAGTTCTGTGTTCTCATTTTACAATGTAATACAAAAGGCAAACTTCTCTTAGATCTAAATGATAGAGCTCAAATCTCGGTGCTCCCTGTCCTGCAGGCAGAGCCTTAGCAGCAGACCGTGTTTAGTTCAGCCTGATTTAAAATCAGCAGAATTTGCCCAGATAAACAAGTGGGCAGTAGTCTGCTCTCCCAGAGCTTCCTGCGTGTTGGCAGAGCAGACTGAGAATTCAGGTCTACCATGCATGTCTGAGAGGAGGTTTTGCCTTAAGGTAGTTTGAGTGTTAGCCTCTGTGCTGTATTTTTTTTTTCCTGCATGGTTTGCTATTTTTGCATTTTCTTGTGGCTTTTTAAGTTTTTAGTTATGTGCTTGTAGCTGCAATTATTTAACACCATTTGTTGTGCCAAATGTTTTAAGACTCCGTGTAATTGTCATATTAAAGGATCAGACAGCAAAGGACAAAGCACTCCAGCACATGGCAGCAATGTCATCAGCTCAGATAGTCTCAGCTACTGCTATTCACAACAAGCTGGGCCTGCCAGGAATTCCCCGTCCTACATTTCCTGGGGCACCTGGGGTAAGTTGTTAGCTGAGTCCCAAAAAAATCCCTGTATTCTCTAACAATGTTCAGTAGAAAACTAAGGCTGAATGAATGGATTAATGCTTTCACTTGTGTTTGTAAAAGGAATCATGCTTGTTCAGAAATATCCAAAATCTTTCAACAAAGAAAACAATTGTGGGTCTGTTTGTTTGTTTTTCCTCTTTCAGTTTTGGCCGGGCATGATTCAAACGGGGCAGCCTGGATCATCGCAAGAGTAAGTCTGAAAATTAAAATACGCTTCTATATGCAGTGTGGGGCTGGCTTGTGCACTTTGCTGCCAGAGGATATCTATGAGGCAAGAACTTGCAAATTTCTCTAAAAAGGAGGAAAAGATAGTTGTATGTAAAGGAAGGGCCTTTACAGTGATGTGAACTCACATTCAAAAAGTTATAAGGGATCCCAGACCTCAAAGCTGAAGCTGAATACCTAATGAGCACACTCCTTTTTCTGCCATTGCATGGTGAGATGCAATGATAATGCCAGGGAAGCAGCTGGTAAGGTTTTGCCTGTGAATAAGTTTCCAGCACAAATGCTTCCATCCGCTTTTAAATATATGAGCAATACTGGAGGCAAGGGGGTCGTATTTTCCTGCAGGGCAGGAGATGACCGCATGAGGCCCATTAGTGGACAGTGGGGTTACTGCCCTTCGGCACCACGGTAGCAACAGCACCATATGGAGAAGGAAGCCTTTGCCCCTCTATCAGATGTTACGTTTTCAGCCCTGCAGTGGTCTCTGGACCAATGTTTCCCAGCCTTGTTTTTCAGCTTATCCTCACCTTATTCCCTTGAAGTCCATGGGAGTCTCTGTGCCCCTGTAGCTCAGTGTCCTCTGGATTTATTAGGAGTCAAAGCAATCACCATCCATGTCTGCTGCGACACTTGGGGCGGGTGGGTCAGGTTTTCCTGCTGGGTGACTGAGCACAGATGAGCTCCTCGCGTTGGGATGTTGGGTGTAATTCTCATCCCCCTCTCTCTCTATTACCTCTTTACTGTCTGTCTGTTAAATATGCTATGCAAGGAAGAGAAATGTTTGTGGGTGAAGGTCATTAACCACGTATTTTCTTATACTATGTGACTAATGGAATTTACTGTGGATGGCATGGTGTATGATTTTTGTGTAACTCTTTATTCCAGCGTAAAGCCATTCGTTCAGC
>NW_009217436.1:72549-77748 GCF_000690835.1 Fulmarus glacialis
ATCAGTCACAGCTCCCATTTCAGGTAATTCTTCCATTTATACTCTCCTTTAAAAAGACTTGAATTGTGTACTGAATGTGATGTATTAATTCCTGAGATGGACAGAGCCTCTACCCCATATCTAACGTTCCCTGTAGCCAAACCGAACACCAGTCCCAAAGTCCAATTACCTGATTATATGTGAGGGAAAATCATTTGGTTTGGGCGGTTTTGGGGTTTTTTTACATTTTAGGCAGGAAGCACTAATATATATGCAAGGAGTTGTGATATGTGATCTCCAGTCAGCATTCCATATTGTAGCAAAATGCTTTGTAAAAGATGAGTGATAGGATGCATGTTTCTTTTTTAATAGCTAAATCTTGTTTCCATTTGTAACGAGAATATGTCTTAATTTATTTTAAACTGAGGCTAAAAACTCTTCCAAAACCATATATATTTAGCCTTAAGTGTAAAACATGTCTGTGTATCTGGTTGTTGATAACTCTTCCCCTCCTGAAGGTCCTGCTCTGCCTGGTACCACTTTGATAAGTACCTAATGTTTATCCTGACTTCCATTGCTCAATTTGATCAAGCCCTTCCCATGGCTACTTCCCTACTCCTTTCCCCAAGTTGGTTTCATGGCTAATGTCAGGAAAAATCATTATGTCTTTGCAGATGATAACTAACTTTACGTCTCCCTTGCCAAATGACACCATGCTTCTGACTCTGTTTGAACTGCAGTTTTCTGACTCTTAGCCAGTTTTTTATGATTTTCTAACTTGCTGCTATTTAATGCTTAAAACTAAGGCTATCTTTCTGCATCCCTGATTATTTCCTTTGTCTTGATATTCCTGATTTATAACATTATTTTCTAAGGTAGACATTTTAAATCGTCTTCTTTTATTCTTCCGTATTTTCTCTCAGAGTAGGATTATTAGTGTTTCTAAATCAGTCAAAACTCATATATGAGTTTTTGCTTCATTAGAATTCCTGTTCAAGTCTAACCAGTCATGTTCATAATTCTCTATCTCATACAAGCCTCACACTTTCATTGCCTGAATTTGAGGGTTGGAGTCAGGTACCATACCCCCATTATGGGATGTGGACACAGACTACCTGTGACCTCTCCCTGGTTCTCAACCTAGGTCAGGATTATCTTTGTTTTCTAACCTTGGTGCCTCTCCCCTGCCTTCCTTGTGCCTGCATCTCTCCCAAGATCAGTTTTGCCTTTGAGCTGCTGCCTTTCCCTTCTTCCTTTACTGTTTTGTTTCCTTCTCATCTAATTTTCCACAATGAGGAGCAAGAGATAGCATTTATTCTTTCTCTTGAGGTGAATTAGAGATGGTGGTTAACATCCCTTCTCTCTCTAGATCATGTCATTCCCTCTTTATTATCAATTTAAAACCTTCTTTTTCTTTTTAGGGTATGATTCAGCTCTCTACAGTAATTATTTATTATTATCTGTAATATAATGCTGCCTAAAAGCTCCAAAAGAAGTCAAAGACCCAGTGTGCAAATACATAGTAAGAGACAGTCCCTGCCTTGGAAACCTTATACTCTGAATAGGAGAGGGGAATTGAGAGTGGCAGAAGAAATAGGCAAAAAGAGAGGTGATTTACTTGTAACATGTGGCACATTAGGAGACAGAAATGGAGGCCAGTCCTCTTGACTCCCAAGGCGGTAATATCTCCTGTGAGTCTTGCTGCCAGTTTCCGAGGAAGGGTCAGCTATAAATCTCTATAATCTAGTATATAATTTAAACAAAAATTCTACAGTGAGTTACAGCCCCAAGGAAACAAAGAAGTAGATCTTTTATTTGCACCATTATTAGCTTGCTGGGTTGGGACCTCTTTTTCTACATATTTTTTGTGTTTTTCCAATTTTAACTGATTCTGAATTCATTATTTGCTAAAATTAATATAAACATCCAAGGGCTATATGCATAATTCCTGGTTGTATTTAACTCAGAAAATATAAACTGAGTAATTATCAACTTCTTCATGAAAATGGTTCCTTTATTTTAGGATTTGAGCCTACATCAGCTCCAGCTCCCTCGGTCCCTGCGTGGCAGGGCCGATCAATTGGTACGACCAAGCTCAGGCTGGTGGAGTTTTCGGCTTTCCTTGAACAGCAGAGGGATCCCGAATCAGTAAGTGTTGCCCTCGTGTTCGCTAATCTTCAGCTTTTCTCTGTTGCTCCCCACCCTCTGAGGATGCTTTCCAGAGTTAAGCCTGATGGAATACACCTCGTGTTTCTGCATTTGTTACTGCTCAGTGTAATATTCCTTTCACTGTAGTACTGTATTTTCCTTTTTTGCCCTCTTTTTCCCCATTTGCGGAAGTGAGAGGCCTCTCTGAAAGCAGGTGTGGTTCGCTGTAGCGCCTGTCTCACTGTTGACCTAGTTTAGCAGTTGTACCAAATTACATCGTGGTTTTGGCAATAATACAGTACTTAAACTTTAAGTTAAAGCTTAATCTATTTCCTAACAGAAACAAAATTAAGGACTTGCATAGAAACTATGCATATTATTTTAAATATGTGACATTTGGCATCACCTCTGAGTATCAGGATTGTCCCTTTTGCTTCCAGCCTCCCAAGCATGTGCCATTTAACTGTATCACTTCTGTTTTTTGATTGTGGTTTCCTATCTAAATGTCCAATCATTCAGTCTTCCTTGATCTTTAATCGTCTCTTAGGGTCCAATCCAAGGTATGGATTTTTTTTTGATTTTTTTTTTTAAAGAATAATTTGGTTTTGTTTTGATTTTTAGTCTGCATACTATACCTGCAAGGGAAGTTTATGAAGTTGGCTGTAATGTTTCATCTACTCCAGTTAGCCTTGAACCTTGATATCAATCGTCATACATTTACCATGAACGTTTGTTAGTAGCCTAGCACTGTTTCTACTGCATCACAAATAAATCAAAAGAGCTTCTTTCAGCTTGAACCTGAGAATTTTTACTGAGATAATTTCTGAAAAGCAAATACTGTCATGAATGGGTGATATAGATGGGCCATTCTTGTTCAGATTCCTGGTAAAATACAGTAGCTTGGAGCAGAGAGAAGCTATCGCTTGGTCTTTATAATTCAGCACTGGAAACCATAGCATTTATGGGCTCTGGCCAGAGGTGTTATCCAGGGAGTGTTTACCCTGCATAATGGAGATTGGAGACATAGCCCAGAAACCTTACAACAGAGGAATGCTCCTGGCGGAGAAATATCCCCATGAAAATATACCATATCTCAGCCATTCATATACTAAATATGTGGCAGCGTGTTGGTTTGCTAAATGTCATGTTTTGCCAGGTTGAATTAACTTTGAGGGAGGAAATGTTTGATAGCAGATACAGTTACCTCAGCACTTACCTGACTGTTAGATACTGAATGGTTTCCCTGGGATCCCTCTGCCTTCCCGTGGCCCTGATTCCCACGCTTTCTTGGCAATCCTGGCTCTGGTGGGCTAGAGATTCGTCTTAGTGTCCTCCAGATTAATCTGCAGCTGGAACGCCTTCCCCATCCCCAGCTCCGAATACATCCAGACAGTGGTTTGTATTTCCGACGCAGAAAAACAACATCCAGGTTTTCTCATCAGGCAGCCTTATCGATACGCAGCTTTCGGAATCCTTGGCTTGCTGACCCCGTGTAACGTGTCCTGCTGATTTATGGGCTCTGCCATATCCAGATTGCTGCACACCAGGATGTTATGTGTGTGCCTCGAGGTTATCGGGAAAACAGGATGTGGCCATGTAATGCTCAGCGTTACTGTGCTGTATGTGAATGAAGTGGCATTTCAGATTTACTATTTTGCCAGTATACCACCTAATAATCCTTTTTCCATAGGTTTTTATAACGCAAAACTATTTGCAAAACCCATGGGCTTATATGGTGTAGAGCCTCTGCGTGGCTTCACATAGAAGAGAGTGAACGAGAGTTCAGCAACTAACTTTTATGTCTTTCGCGCTAAGAAAAATCTCCCTCAAACCAAGTACGCTCTTAACAGATAACATGTGGTTGCCCATCACACTGCTGGTGTCTGCGACATGAAACCAGCTGAGTGATGTGAATATATTCGCAACACGACTGACAGACCGAAAATAAGGACAAAATGCTGCTTTGGCAGGGGAAGGAGCCATGGGTCTTGCTCCACTGTGGTGGCGTGGCTCAGAGCCGGTTGCGCTCACCCGCAGTGTGTGAGCCAGCGGCGTGGGGACGTGTTGGGGCTCTCGTTTATCGGGCAGGTGCAGGCTCTGGGGAATGCAACACATCCACTTGCCTTGCAGAGAAAGAGTGGAGGCCTGAATAGAAACATGGTTACCCAGGACAGCCCTGTACATACTGTAAAGCCTTTTTATTTGGAATTCCTGAGGGTGCAGCGAGGCCCACCGGAGCTTGTCCCAGCTTGCAAGCATACTGCTGAGAAACCTACCTTTTAAATGCGGGGCATTTATGCAGGAGGTTTACTAGAGAAGAGAGAGCATCAAACTACCCAGACTTGTTTTTAAAAAAACAGTTACTCTTGTGCTGTAACATTGCAAAAATGAGACACGGAGAAAAGTCAATTCCCAGTCACGTGTTAATCCCAATTTAGATCATTCTTTACACCCACGCTGCAAGCGCAGTGGCGCAGCGCTGTGCGAGGGCTGCGTTGGGACAGCCTGGACCGGCCAGGAAGGTGCCCTGGGGAGCCAAGGGATGAGCCCTGTGGGCAGCGTGTCACCGCCACTGCCTGGAAAGGGGAGCGAGGAGAAGGGGAAGCATTGTTTAGATCAAATTAAGTAAATTTGATTATTTGGATCTTAAACAAGGGCATAAACCCCCTCCCCCAGGGCAGCGTCACCAGTTCCTGGGGCAAAGGCAGAAGGGCATTTGCTGGAGAGGCACTGGGCAGAGGCGCTGGTGCACGCCTATCTGCAGGGACGGCTCTGAGGGGCCCTGCCTCCTGCCAGCCTTCCCCGTCCCCAGTGCACAGACTTTTCCAGCAAGTACCAAAAGTACGCTCTCCTTGGAGATAAGAGCCAACCCCCAGCCTCATTTAGTGCTGTTGAAGAAAGTATGAATTCTGCCTGTGGTTTTGTACATCTTTTTTCGTGTCGGTGCAGTATTTTATTGCAGATACGGGTTGCGCAGCATAGAAAGGATGGGGTTTTATTATTTTTTAAATAACAAAATCAGCAAGCCAGGCAAGATGTGTGTTCTGCACAATGTGCATATGAAGTCGTGTA
>NW_009217436.1:77762-79016 GCF_000690835.1 Fulmarus glacialis
CACGTGCTGTGGTTGCAGCATCTCCTGTATGCCTTTGTGCCTTTGCTGACCTCAGAAACGAATATATGTATACACTGCTACAAGAGCCGTGTAAGAGTTCTCACGCACCTTCGGAAAAAAGATAGGTATATGTTCATTACACTTCTGACTTTTTACAGAAAAGTAAAGTAAAAGTAAAGTATTATTTTGATCAAATGGGTTTCCAGCATTTTATTAAAAAAAAAAAAGATGACCCTTCCTCCCTCCCAACCCAAAACCAGGCCAGAAAACCTCATAGTAGTGGAGGCCAATAGACCAATTCCACCTTAAAGCATAACCTGGAAGTTTATTGAAAAAGGCTTATTTGACATGGCACCTGGGGCCAGGACTCGATGATCCTGGGAGGCCCCTTGCAGCCTGTATTCCCGTACAGCAATTAGAAATTTAGGTGACTCCCAGTGACTTCAATGGGGCTGTGCATGGACACAAAGGTCCACCCACAGGGAATTCATTGTAGGAGTGGGGCCTTAAACATTTCTGGGGTTCTTCCAATGGCAATTGGTGTTTAGAAGGACAAAAGCCCCTCAATGTCAGGCAGTTATGTTAATTTAGAGTGGGCATTCTGGTGAGTGGAAATGTGCTCCGTAGAGTCCTGTCACTTCTGGAGGGCTGTTGAGTTTTTTCCCTTGCCTAGCCACAAAATTGCTCCATTTACAAAAGAAAAAATTATAGAAAGGAAACAATAAGCAACCCTCACTGTAACTCTGCATGGCGGAAGATAGTCTGGGAGATGTAAGATGGCACAGTTGCAAAATCTTGGGATACTGACTCTGCAGTAAAGGATGGGTAAAATTACTCCTCCTTTTACATGAAAATCAATTCAGTTTTCAAATGTCAAGCTGTATTTTCCTTTTGTGGCATTTTGTGCTCAAGTACAATTCCTAAATGGTGCATAGAAGCTGCCCCTGTAGGTCCAAGCATCAGCGTTTTAGTTACCTTTAATTATTGCCTACCCTATATAACTAGATTCTCAACAGATTAACAAGTTTATGTACCATATGTTGCTTTCATGACAGGTTTTCCTTAATGGGGGCTTTCCATTTTTACTGTAGTGGTTCTGTGAAAGTTCAGGACAAATGCTTAAACCAAGTAATCCTGTGTTCCCTAACAAATATAAACTGAGTATGCAAGCAGATTAGAAGGGATCTAAGCAATTGACTGTTACACAAGTAGTTATAAAATTCAAAGACTGTAATACTGAAATGATAATAATTC
>NW_009217437.1:0-3209 GCF_000690835.1 Fulmarus glacialis
CAGCCACTCGCTCACTCCTCCACTCCTCCCCCCTCCCTCCCCCCCCATAGGACACGGGGGAGAATTAGGAAAAAAAATAAAATTTGTGGATTGAAATAAAGACAGATTAATAGAACAGAAAAGGAAGGGAAAATAATAATAATAACAATAGCAACAATAGTAATAATGATAAAATATACAAAATTAGTGATGCACAATGCAATTGCTCACCACCCGCCGAGCACCGCCCAAACAGTGCTTGCTAATTCCTTGACCACACCTCTTATTTATATACTCAGTGTATAAATACCAGATGTCACATGGTATGGAATACCCTGTTGGCCAGCTGGGCCAGATGTCCTGGCTATGTTCCCTCCCAGCCTCTTGTGCACTTGGCAGAGCATGGGAAGCTGAAAAGACCCTGACTAGCAGGGTACTTAGCAACAACTGAAAACATCAGTGTGTTATCAACATTCTTCTCATACTAAATCCAAAATACAGCACTAGGAAGAAATTTAACTCTATCCCAGCCAAAACCAGGACACATGTATTATAAAAAGCTGCTTTACCATGTAGGCTAAAGGGAAAAAGAAGGCAGAGGATAGCATCCATTAAAAGTTAATAACATTCCAAATTCAACTTTTAAAAAAGATGAAACCACTAGAATTCTACCATAATAGAATAAGTCCAATCGTAGAAAAATCCGACATTTCTGTAACTGAAATTTAACCAAGATTTACTAATTAAATATTTGGGAAATATTTGCTGTAAAACTCAGACTGAATATATTATGCTTGTTTCCATAGACAATAATACATATAATAAAGTTCTCAAGAGGACAGATTAGGAATCATGAAAATGCCAGCTGATCTACCACATCAACTCAGATGACACTGTGCCTTCATCTCCTCTTATAAGCTTAACTAAAACAACAGTAACAAAAAAACCAAGGATTGATTTAGCAAAACTGAAAAGAGAAACAAGTCTTGATTGTATGCATTTCTCAGGGATATATACTTTATTGTAAGCAAATGAGAGAACTTGACATCACAGAATATACAAATGTATTCATTTACACCACAATTGAGCCCAGGCTGCATGCTTTAACTCACAAGATCATAATAAGACTTGATGTACAATACTTGCACACCTAATTCTCTTAGATCTGATATAAACTGACAATTATTATTTATATAGGGAAACCATTAGTGAATGTAATTAGTCATCAGAAACAATACCGAATCAATTAGTCAAATAACATCTCAATTTAATTTCATGGTTCTATGGATGTTAGCAAAATAGTTCTAACCCACTTGCTTATAAGGAAATTTTATTTACATATTTATATAAAATTGGTATAATTTTCATTTTAGAAATGGAGAGAGAAGTGGCATATTCTGTGTTTCAGTATATATGCAGAGAGTACAGCAGAGAAACTCTATCTAAAAGAGTTACAAAACAGCTAGACCAGTACAGTATTAAATGATAAGACAGCCTCGATACTGGTTTCTAAATAAGAAATTGTGTGAATTAATGGTAGTAGTTTTGAAGGGTCCATGCAAGTACTTTGTGAAGATGCAGACATTTTGAGCTTGTAGGAATAATTGTATAAGGAAGAACCTACATAACCCTCACTGATACCTAATGCAGCTCTGTCCCATAGACTGAATAATGTACAGGCTATATGGCAAAAAATGATGATTGCATCATTAAACTGCATATTGATAGTGTTTATATACAAGGCTTTTGAATTAATACCTTAGAGACCTTTAAGTGCTTGACTTTAAAACGTTCAGAATCCCCTTTTTACAAAGGTTTCACATTTAAACCTGCAAACAAAACTATGGACTTCCCATCTTCTTTACATTCATGGATCATCAAGATGGTCAGATGCATTGCAGAGGTCTGTCCTACATGAGCTAGTAAAGGAAGTCATAGGAATAGAAGTAGCTATTGACTCAAAGGAGGGAAGCTGGAGAGGGAAGATTAACTGTGAAAATCTTGCCAACTTTTCACAACTTCCTCCTGAAAGCTGAAGAATGGATGTCAGTGATCCTTTCTTACAGCAGACTGGCAGGTTTTACTGATGGTAAGAAACTTGCTTGTTTCCCATTCCTCCTTGCCCTTATCTCCAGTTTTGATTTTTTTCCCCTTCTGAACTATAACTGTCCTAGATGGATCTCCTTCAAATTGGAGGTTCTGTCAACCTTTTGTTTCCTATCTTATGCCAGTGTCCTCTCTCCAGGCTTCTAATTCTTGCCTCAGCCTACCTTTTTTATGCAGCTAGATTTTTTCTCTCCAGGATTCTAACTCATATAACTCCTTTTTACTTCTTCTAGCATTTTCCACACCAACTCTTTCAGGTCCTATGTCTTTCTCCCAGCCAGCTGAGCTTACTATTTTTTCTGGCTCAAGGCCTAGTATTTTGTGGTGAGTTGATATTGGCTGGCAGGTAAGACCCCGTCTGGTTCCTCCCTCACTCTTCCCTCCAGTGGGATGGGGAAAAGAATTGGAAGGGCAAAAGCAAGGAAAAAAAAGCAACACATGGGTTGAGATAAAGAGGGTTTAATATGTGAAGGAAAAAAAAAAAAAGGAAAAGAAAAAGAAACAAGCGTTGCAAAAGCATTAACTCACCATGAGCAGACCGATGCTCAGCCAGTCTCTGAACAATGACTACTCTGAAAAAAATTCCCACCCTGTTTTATTGCTGAACATTACATCACATGGTATGGAATATCACTTTAGTAACTTCAAGTCAGCTGTCTCGCCTGTGTCCCCTCCCAACCTCTTGCCCACCCCCAGCGTACTCACTGGGGGACCAGAGTGAGAAACAGAGAAAACCCTGATGCTGTGTAAGCACTGTTCAGCAGTAGCCAAAACATTGATGTGTTACTAACACTGTTTTGGTTACAAATCTAAAACACAGCACCAAATCAACTTCATCCCAGCCAAATCCAGTACATACTTGCTGCTTCTGAATTAAAGAGAGCATCTTTCTTAGTACTAGGGATGTGAGTATGGTGTGCACTGAAGAGCACAAGGACGACTCCCTGTCCCCTTCTCTCTACTCCAGCTCAGTTCCATTGTTGGAGAACAGTCTTACTACTACTCCAGCCTTGGTTTTGAAATATTCAATGCAGACACATTAAAGAACTTAGAAGAAAAATACTTATAGGCACACAACCATGTGTGCATGTGCCTGAGGTTATATTAACTGCTGTGGGAAATAA
>NW_009217437.1:3247-6190 GCF_000690835.1 Fulmarus glacialis
GTGTTGTGCTAAAACACAACCCTGTTTGTATTATACTCAAGAATTTGTTATGGGCAAAAAGGGTAGCACACCTTATATGTGGAGCCAGGAATTCATTTTAATTTAAATTTTTGACACTTCAACCAAAATACAATGAATGGTTATTGTTCTTTCATTTACAATGATGATAACTCTCTCAGTGTATAAATATATCACCATATAAATATATAATGACAATAATATGGCTATATATTCATATATCTATTTTTATAAAAGTATGGGCTGCAAATGCATCAACAGGCTTTAATTCCCCTGACTGGCCTTATCTGGGACCTTCAGTGACACCCTCTGCCCACATCCCACAAACTCCATTTAAGTTCATAAAAAAGCATTTTCCTCTGCTCATCTGGACATTGTCATTGGGTTTCCTAGAGAGATCCTGGACTTCACTTGTTACCTTTGTTCAGTTGTCACCAGATGGTTGAGAGAACCTGTTATGATCACAGCTCCTGTGTGGCTGGTGCAGTCATTATGCTGTGATCACCTTGGCTCCTGGCTTCTTCTCCCTTGTGGAGCAGCCTTATGGCATAGTTGGGCAAATGGCGTACAGGAAAACATGCGCAAGGAACAAAATTGTAAAAAGCTAAACAAATTAAAATAAATATGGTGATAGACACCTACTCATTAGACAACTGCTGCTCTGGCTAAATAAGTTAGAAGAAATGTCCATGCAGTCTCAAAACTGAAAAGTTAGTGTAAAGCCTGTTGCCTGTCACCAGCAATGGCAATACTGTATTTAATAGATGGATACACTTATTAACCAGACTGGCTTTGCCCCACTTCTTCAAATCCTACTATGTGTGTTTAGAGCTGTAACTACTTTAAATTTCTGCTCTGTAGTGTAAGTTGCGGATACTTTTCAGCAGCTTTCTCTATCCTTAGTTATCCACTCAGTGAAGCTTTAAGCCTGCAGGGTGCTGTTCAACCAGAAGGATCAATATTTTGCATGAGTATGTATTGATAGAAGATTTAAGAGGAATGGTTCTTTTTCTAAAACTGCAGAATCAGGGAACTGACATTATTATGAAAGCCGATTGAATTATTCTCAGCTATAGTAGTAACATATAGGCCTTTTTCTGTCAATGGCTCATTTGAAAACAGACAATGATTTTGAAAAATATATTCATCATTCTAAATTACTCAGATGTATTATGCATTGTAGTCTCAGCCTGTAGACTAACAGCAAATTATTCTGAAGTATTGAGTATTCTAAATTTGCTTATGTAAAGCCTCATTGACCCTGATTCTTAGGTCTAGTAATATGAGACCCTCATTTGAAAGAAACCAGAAATTGGTTTTATGATGACTTAGCAGTTCTATAGTAGTCAAAAGATGATTCATTCTTTTTGACTTTACAGAATTGTCAGCTGTGCTTTTTCATCTATCTACATGTTTTTATGTGTTATTGCTGCCACGATTCCTTCCTAGAATATAAAAATTAATTGAATACACTGTATTTATCCTGGAACGTGCCTTCTGAGAACTCGTATAAGTGATGGGACTCCATCTGCATCCCAAGAGATGCAGATGGAAGAAAATTCCTGTATATCAGCTATTTTATACTCTCTCCCATAGTTCCACACCATCCAGGCTATTATTGAAATGTCACCTTTTTATCAAATAGCTAGCTTTTACTTCTTTGATGAGAAAAGCTGTTCAGACACTGTAGGACAGAGTGGTTCAGTTTCTATTGCACGTGACAACCAACCAAGATCTTTATGTGACAGGGATGCCAGCCTGGACACTATTTTTTACTATGTACTCATGAAAAACAAATGTGCAGAACTCATGAAAACAAACAAAAAATAATCAACTATCTTTCCCTCTCTGCAAACATTTTTCTTTTGAGGTACATCATATAAATATCTTTCTGTAGGCTCAGCTTCCTACTTTTTATTGTTTAGAATGCCAACTACAAATATATATAGGAGTGCAGAAAAAAAAAACCATCTTGCATCTCTGAGTCTAGTGTAATGCAGAAAAGACAAGAAAGGTGTAAATAAGTGACTTGTCAAATCACTTTATAAGATAATGACACAGTGAAAGAATATAAGAGATTCAAAGTCCTTTGGTTTATGTGGATTTTATGAAAAAGCAAACCAGACTCTTAAAATAGCAGAACATAAGTCACTGACAATCTGTCCTTGTTTTCAAAACTTATTTTGTCCCACAACTCTTTCTTTCTGTGAAAAGTTATCAGGGAAGTCAGTAGGCAGCAGAAGAGAAAGCCCTATATTCAAATCCTAAAGTACATACTCTAGCAACTAGTGTTCAATAAAGCAAATGAATTAACTGATGTTGGGTTTTCCCCTAAAGTCTCCATGTCTTGGTAAAAGTAAATGAGTTTTTGTTCTGTAGATCTTCTTTTAATATCATTTAAAGTACAAGATGAAGCCCAGTGATATTGTCCACCTCTCTCTAATCAGTAAGCAAGACAAGAAAGATTAGAGAACTTTTGAAAGTGCTTTACACTCGTTACCACATCTTTCAATAGCTTTTTGTCAAATCACAAATTGTGTTCTCGTGTTTTGTTTTGATATTTTTCTGTTCTAAATACTGCACTAGGCAGTGTTATTGTTGCCCTAGATTTTTTTACAACCCTTCATTTTTTTTTTATTAAAAAGGAAGAAAAATAAATTTAAATCAAACAAGTTAAAATTTTACAAGCTTTTTTTTTTTTCTTGAAAGTAAAAAAGCAAAACCAAAAATAAAGCAGCCTTGTCTAATAAGAATAGTGAAGAATTTTCAGTCCGTTCATTTCAGTGGTAACTTGTTTATATAGAGAAAAACATTCCTACCTATTGTTTTGCATCGTAATTTATGTTGAAGTAGAAACCTGAAGTTAAAAAAGCATTTCTTAAGATTAAAAATTATGTAGATGTCCTGGTTTTGGCTGGGATAGAG
>NW_009217438.1:0-22825 GCF_000690835.1 Fulmarus glacialis
GAAGATCGTCCAGCCTTCCTGGATCCCTAAGCCCTTCAAGACTGCCTTCCAAGAGACCCTCTCGACCAGTGTCCTGAGCAGGCCAAAGTCCGCCCTTTTTTTGTTTGCTTTGTTTCTGGGTGGCTTGCGAGGCCATAAACCTGCCTTTGGCATGCGGGAATCCCAGCTGCAGGAGGGGGGTTGTGGTAGTGAGGTGTTGCTTGTCCTCTATAGGAAGTATCCCAAGCAGCGCAAGCGTTATCGTCCCTTCGTTCAGAAGAATGAGCTTGCTGTAGCATCGGCAGGATCAGTGACATGCAAAATAGCTGTAACCCACACACCAAAAAAAAAAGGAAATGAGCCCACTCCCAGTTATAATTACATCATGTATCAGTACACTTGTAAAGGACAATCTGTTTCCTCGTATTAATTCCCCAGCTCATCAACCCTCCTCTCTCAGTATGAACTCTGGCAAATCTCTCAGCAAAGCTTCCTCCACTGTTTTAGAGTGAATGGTACAAGAAATGCTCTGCAGAAAATCATCCACACCTGCCTCTGCAGAATTTTTTTCCAATTTTGAAGAAGAAACACACCCATTTTATCTTAGATAAGAAAATGCAGCAACTGTAGCAGGTACTGGAGATGTTCCTCCTTAGTAGATAGACAGCAATGGAAAGGGAAAATCACTCAGAGTACCACACTGTGTTTGGTACCACTACTCCATTCTCCTGGCCACCTGCTTGGAAGAGGATAGCTCTTAACTGAGGACACTCTTGCTGTCCTCTTTCCCCTTTTACTGAGCCAGGATAACCAGAGCAAGAAAGGTAAGTGATCACATCATTTGCAAAGGAGACAAAGCTGGAAAGCAATGATAGAAACCTCTAGTTGGTATAAACTATTCTGTCTTTCCTCTGCCGTATTTCCAGTTTACCAGGGTTACGCTCTCTTGATCAGCAAGTTGCATAACTGTCATGCCTCCAAATGAGTGAGTCTTGGAAATGATACAGGAGAATAACCTGACGGATAAGTGGTCACATGGGGAATATAAGTGAAAAAACTAATGCTAGAGAAGCTTTGTATCTTCAGCAGACCAGGATTGGTTTTCCCTATCATTCATCCAAATACTGTGTTTGCCTTCTCTCTGATGCGTTCCAAAATTGGACCCACTCTTATTTAGCAGTATGGATAGATTACCTTGTCGTGATCCTACTGATCAGAAACCCTTGTGCAGGAAGGCACCGCTTCGTTTTGCAAAACCAGGGCCTCTTGATGGAAAGCTGAAATACTGCGTGGCAGATCCTGATGTAGAGAACCAAGGGGGCACCTTCCAGTTTTGACCCTGCCAGTTTGTCGTAGTAATGTGGGAAGTGTTGGACTTCAACGGCCATATTTGTGCAACCAAATTTTGATTGTATCCATATCTCACTGAAATGACTACAGTTTGCATGGAAGCAAACCTTCCTACTGAGAGAACGAACTATTCTCATACTTTTTTTAGTTGTCCCATGACACAAGCAATGCCTTCCATCTGCCTGGTTGTACTGAAATGAGAGAAATAGGCTAACCATAGCAACTACATTCAGTGCATGCTGAATTTATGTGGAAGAGTTTTTTAAGATGAAAAAAGGGGAGGTGGAAAATAAGAACAGTGGGTAATGGAGGAAATTATGAAGGAAATTAATGAAGGATGGAGTAAGAGAGATGCTGGGATATTGAAAAGCTGGAGAAGATAGAGGAGGAAGGGCTCATTCTTTCTTCTGCAGTAAAAGAAAGACACAATTTACCATTCCTGGCTTTGCCCAAGTATTTTGATAAATTAGCTTGATTCTCTGGTGCTTCTGACTCTGTGTTGATGACCATAATACAGAACGATTAGAGTCCTGTGTTCTAATATTAAAATCTATTGCAGAAGATCTATGGCACTGTATCCCTTTAAAAGCCCTTTATTGGTCTGTGTACCTCCATAAAGCTTGTTTCATGTTGAGTAAAAGCATTAGGCTGCATCTATGCATTATTTGTATTCCACCTGGGAGAAACTGTACTCATTTAGTGGAGCAATCAACAGCTCAACTGTCTGTTTTCAGGCACAAAGTTTTGAGTTTTTTCCAGTGATCATGAAGTTTCATATTCATAATATAATGCCCAAACTTGTCACTGTTAAAAACTTGTTAAATTATCCATAATGCATATATCTAGTGCCCTAAATACTGCTTAAGGAAGGTGATGTTATTTGGTCTATACACATCTAAGCTCTCATTTCATCTCTACTGGGTTGGATTGAAAAGGTGACAGTGTTGTTGGGAGTGAGAAGAGACTAGTCACTGAATGGGGCTGGAGATGAAATGCTAAACGCTTTCTGTAAGTGGCACCCCTAACTCCTCTCTCTATCTTCATCATGTTTGTCAGAGTTGGTAATGCTGCTGGAATGGTGGTCAGGCACAGAGTGCACCTTGTTCTCAGATGAGGCCACAGTGAACACCTTTGGGAAAGAACACGTCATCATCATCTTGAATCACAACTTTGAAATCGACTTCTTGTGCGGCTGGACTATGACAGAGCGCTTCGGAGTGCTAGGGGTACGTGGAGCCATGAGCTTTCCCTTCATCTGGAAGACTATAGGTCTCTTTAAAAGCCATGTACATAGAGTTTCTTTGCATTTGAGTTTCCAGATATAACTCCATCAACTCTTCATCATCTTAAGTTTAATGTCTTTGTTTGATCTCATTGTACAAATCAGCAAATGACACTTTTGGATTGTTATTTTTGTTTTTCTCCAAGAGTTCCAAAGTTCTTGCTAAAAGAGAGCTACTATATGTGCCCCTAATTGGCTGGACGTGGTACTTCCTTGAGATTGTTTTCTGCAAAAGGAAATGGGAAGAAGACAGAGATACGGTTATTGAAGGATTAAAACGTTTGGCTGATTATCCTGAATATATGTGGGTAAGTGTCGAGTTCCTCCTCTAGTATCGACTGCTAGAAGTGAAATGGTGACGGAGATACTTATGTGGTACTGTAGCCTTATATATCAGGAGAAGGTCTGCTCACTACTTTCTTCAAGTGTTGTCGAGGAAAACCTGTGCTCTGTTTCAGGAGGTCTTTTGGGATATGCTGGTAGAGTGTTGCTCTGTTTGCCTGTTGGTAAGGGAATTCATTTGGGAAACAGTTCAGAAGCTTGCATAGATGATTAGAAGCTTGACGAGAATTTATAAATCAGGCTTGTGTAATACTTGTTAATTTTGTCTGAGCTTATTTTTACCTTTTTTTTTAAAAAAAATAGCCCATATTTGACTACTAAATCTATATAACCTTAAGGTACATTTTCTGAGGTAGGCCAAAAAGACACCTAAACAAAAAAGTTTTTTCTGGAGAAGTGAGTGAATTTGGGGGGGGAGTGGGGCGGGGATGCACAGACCATGGATTTTGGTAGGAAGTTCTTGTTAGTATGTTCATTGATCTGTGAAATGACAGGTTTCCCAGAAAGTCCCTATGAGAACATATGGCAAGCTTACATCTGCTTTTGCAGTTCTGCTTTTCCTTTTTATTTTGACACATTATTTGAAGTCAACAGTGAAACATCTATGTTTCATCATGTGCAATGTTGTTAGATTTTACTGCAGCAACACAGTGGTATAATAAACCTATTAACCTTCTTTTAGCTTTGACTGCAAACGTTTTGATAAATTTACTGGTTTGCTTTTATAGCAGCGCATGTAATATACAGTTATTTGGCTCATAAAACATTTTAAGAGACTTTTTGTGCATTTTAAGTGATTTTTTTCAATATTATCCAGTACAGCTGGTTAAAATGAATAGTGAAATAGTAAGCCTTAACCAGTACATTGTGAATGCGTCATTTACGATTTTCTATCATTACAAAGATATAAAAAATAAGAATCTGGAGAATGTATTTTAACCTACTTAATTGCTTGAATATATGGATATGAACTGCATTTAATATATCCTCCTGATTTAGTGTTGGGGAAAAAAAAAGAAAAAAAAGAAAAAACCCTACCAATTAAAAAAAATCTCAAGACTGTACTTTAGTTGCAAATCTATACATTGTAATGATTCTACGATTGAGAACCAAGGACTAGTCTCCAGGGAAAACAACTAGAAAATATAAATGCAAAACGTAGTTAGCATTGATTATTTAAATCAAGACTTCCTGCTTGGTAATTTAAATCATGATTAAAATTGACTTGAGTAAATCAATTTCCTAATTTTTGTGCATTCTAAATGCCACAACTAGGGCTGTCTGCGCAACCTTCCTTCATGAGGTCTTTCTCATACGTTGCACTGCAGCGCAGTCTGTACCTTGCTCGCATACTTGGTCCAGAAGGATCCCTGCGCCGCTGAGTAGAAGAGGGTGAGAATTTGGTAGAGGAAAGAGCTTGCATTGCAGACTGGGGTTGAGATTGCAGTGTTACACTCTGTACCTTGTGCTGTCCTCACCACTTGGTGGTGATGATTGGTCAGATTTTCATAATGAACGTGCCCTCAAGGGCCAAATAAAGATTGCAGGACCAGCTCCCGTTCTCTCGCTGCACTCTGGCAGGTCTAACTCTCACGTGTATGGCTTTGCAGTTCTAACATTCATTTAACTTACCTTTTGTGGTGCACACTGTGTGGATACGCTACAGTGAAAAAGTCAAGCAACCACACTACTGACAAATAGCAGATGTATAGTGATGCATTTGACAAGTCTTTCTTTTGAATTGCAACATTACAGCGTTGCATGATACTGCTGTGAGAGAGTAGTAGCAGCCTGCCCTTGTCCCCCTCCATTGTTTGCCAGGGATGCAGAGGTTTGTGTGTTCAAATGCAGCAATGTTTTCTATTGCTGGCACAATAGAAATGATGTCCACCTTTCAAAAAGGCCAGGGATAAACAGAAATTCACCATAGGGCCCTCAGAAGGGCTTTGTTTGTCTGCTTTTGGCTTTGTATTGCTTCTGTTCTCTCTTTCTCTCAACTAGAGCAGAGGCAATATAGAGGCTGGAGAAGGACAGATCGGTGTTTTGTTCTGCTTGAAGTCAGTATGGGAGGATTTAAGTCTTTAATAGTTGCTTAGGATACCACAGTCAGATTGGTGCCTTACAAGATGAACAAGGTAAAGGTTTTAGGGAAGGGCACCATTTTTCATGAACACAACTGAAATAATGAAAAAAAAAATCAGAAAAGCTTTCAGACAAACAAGTTTGTCTTCAGGTGAGTAATTCTGGTTGTAGAGCACAGGTAGCTAGTGATTAATATGTTTTTTTCTAAAGTGGTCATGTACTGATATTTGGATTGCTTTTTCCGATTTGTAAATTAGTCCATCACCAGCCAGCCAAAGCCTTCAGGGATTTTTCTATTTTTTAAGTAAACGTTTCAGGTATAACCATTTAGACTTTTTGTCGCCTTAAATTTGGTACCAGTGTTGTTAAAATTAAATACAATTGTAAATGAGTTGTGAGGTGGTGCTTATGCCTAATACTTGATGATCAAATGAGACAATTGAAGTGTGTGTGCATGCATGGATGTATGTTTATCTTACACAAATTTTCAGTATTCTGCTTGGTTTCTTTTGATCTCAAGATGTCCTTGTTTTTGCCTTTTGTCTTGTTGTATTAGTTTCTCCTGTACTGTGAAGGAACTCGTTTTACAGAGACCAAGCATCGTATCAGTATGGAAGTAGCTGAATCCAAGGGGTTGCCTAAACTGAAATACCACCTGTTGCCCAGAACCAAAGGTTTCACCACTGCTGTCCAGTGTCTCAGGGGAACAGGTACCGGCAAGCTGCTACTTGTTCTTTGCATTCATTGTAACGTGTTGTTTAGTATACTCTGTGTAGCACAGTGTAGTATACTCTTGTTCGTTACGTCCATTGCAGTTAGTCAGTGGGCAGTAATAGGCATTCAGCATGTCAGCCATTAATTTGTGCCACATAACTCTCAGATACCAGTCTTAAAAAATTAATAAACCTTTCATGCATGTCATTGTTGGTTAGTTCATCAAGTTGTCTTGTGTTTTGGTAACATACACACTACGTAGATGGGAATGTCAGGTGGCTGATACAGATAAATACAACACGTAAACACAAAGTAGTGAAGGACTCTGCTACCTGACGTCATTAATGCAAGGCTTGCACAAGGCCCTGTTGCTGTCTAATGCAAGGATGCCAGCAACATGGTTGCTAGAATTGCTGATATAACAGCCATGTTTTCTTTTTTGTAACAGTTTCAGCAGTGTATGATGTAACACTAAATTTCAGAGGAAACAAGAACCCGTCTTTATTAGGAATTCTTTATGGAAAGAAATATGAAGCAGATATGTGTGTAAGGTGAGCATATAATGATGGAGGTGAGACTAAAATGCATGCTTTGGCATGTTGAAGTGTATTCAGATTTTTTACAGGGTAATGTCCTTTGCTGTAGTCCCCTTTTCCTTGACCTTCAAGCTTCTCTGCAGGCTACAAAGACCTCCCCATTTCCCCCCTGCTTTAGTTCGCTTTCATGTGTGAGATCCCATGATATCACCCAGCAAGTCAGAGAGCACTGGGCAGACTTTTTAAGCCTGGGTATGACCACATTGTCGTTACGGGGTTTCCCCAAGTTTTGTGCTGTGAGGCCACTAGTCATTATTTTTCCTTTCTGTGCTGGAAACAGAAAATCAACTGTTCTGCCCCCTTTCCAGTCCTCTGTGCGCACATGCATAGTATAAATAGCCTGTCCAACATTAGTAGTCTCTTGTAGTAAATGGTGTAAAGCTCCTTACTGTGCCAGTTTCTCTCCTTCTCTCACATGGTTTGATTAGCAGATTAGAGGTTAAATAATGCTGAAATTTAGACATCGTATAAATGAGGTCATAGAATCATAGAATCATTAAGGTTGGAAAAGACCTCTAAGATCATGGAGTCCAACCATCAGCCCAACACCACCATGCCCACTAAACCATGTCCCTAAGCGCCTCATCTACACATCTTTGAAATACTTCCAGGGATGGTGACTCTACCACTTCCCTGGGCAGCCTGTTCCAAGGCCTGACCACTCTTTCAGTAAAGAAATTTTTCCTAATGTCCAATCTAAACCTCCCCTGGCGCAACTTAAGGCCATTTCCTCTCGTCCTATCGCTGGTTACTTGGCAGAAGAGACCAACCCCCACCTCGCTACAACCTCCTCTCAGGTAGTTGTAGAGCGCGATGAGGTCTCCCCTCAGCCTCCTCTTCTCCAGGCTAAACAGTCCCAGTTCCCTCAGCTGCTCCTCATAAGACTTGTTCTCCAGACCCTTCACCAGCTTCATTGCCATTCTCAAGGTGGTACATTCCTCACATTCCTCATTACTCTTTTGCCTGAAAGAGTAACTGCTGACACCTAACTCCATGCAGCACGTACACACGTGCATGCACACACACACATACATGCTTTCTCTTTCTTGCTTTCTTCTTGTTGCCTTCTGCTTTGAAGGCTTCCTTGTGATCATTAAAAACTACCAACCCTTTCTTGTTGAATTTCTTTTCCCTTTTATGTTTGGACCTGACAAATGACCTGGTTGTTCTTTCCACAGTTCTTTTGACAGTTCACTTCTGCTTCTCTGGGGACTTCACCCACACTTTGGAAAACATTGCTACATTCTGGTGATGAGGTTGATGTTTGATTTTTAAAGTGGGGGCGGGGGGGGGAAGAAAGCCTTGCTACTTCCCACTACACCTTTCCCCTCTGGCCTTGAGTCTGCATTGCAGATGCATGGCACAGGCTGTATACATTGTCTTTCTAATGGAAGCAGGTGTGTCTTGCCAGAGCCTCCAATGGTGAAAGACTTTGCAGGGAATCACACTGATCATCCATTGTGTCAAGGTATAGCAGCAACAGTTTTGTGGAAGAAATGCTATCCCAGGGGAGGCAGAGTGCTGCAGCCCTAATGGGGAAGGGAAGGACATGTGTTCCAGTTCTGTTCTCAGATGCTGCAATTTCCACATTTTAGTCTTTCAGTTGGAAAGAAGGCTGTGGAGGTGATGGGGAGAGTGATGGGGTCACTCATTTGCAAGGGGTTTCATTTTGACTATTTACACTTGCCAGACATATTCCTGATGAGGAAAGTGAGCAGACAAGTTACCAGCTAGCAAAACAGCTGGTCAGGCTGTAATACCACCTGTAATTCCATACTGATGGCAGATGCACGTAGCATGTCTAGCTAGATGTGGGGTACACATGCATGGGTGTACATCTGTATAATTATACATTGAAGAACAGCTGCAGTCAGTTAAATATCCTATGGCTTGCTAATGGAGATGCAAGTGGGTTTTATTTATTGGTGAGATAGTGGGAGGAGGGAAGAGAAATGTAGTTTTCAATAGTAGTTAGAAGAGGTTTGGGTTCATAAAATTCTGTTGAGGATGATGTTGCCAGGTAAAATTACTAATTGTACCCTATTAAAGAAACTAATTACTATGTTCAGATAATTGTGATTTAAAATATGTGTGTGGACTGAATCAACTTTCTCAAGATGCTTTTCTACGCTTGAAGCTTTTTCTCTGTTTTGGAGAGGAAGCTATGAGAATAAGGAAACTATTTTTACAGTCGTCTTGCTGAAAATTGAACGTGTCCTTAATGTGCCAGCAGACTTAGCTTAGAACAGAGAAAGAAAGCACGTAAGCTCTTGTTCTTGGTATATGCATATGCAATTACCTGTGCAGAGGTAAGAAGCTTAGCTCTCTGCAGAGGATCCAGTCTTTCTCCGGACTGAGTCCAGAGAAAATAATCAGCTAAATTACCAAATGTTACTGCTGTGAGTACCCTCTAGTGGTGATAGCAGTAGAGCGACAATTTTACCAGAGAGCTTTCAGCAAATGACTTCTTACTGAGCTTTTATTGAGCATTGTTTACATTAATTGAGCAGGTCCTCCTGTTAGAGCTAATGAAAGTAAATCTTTAAAATCTGGTCTTCAATTCGTTTATGGGATGCAGAAATTATTAGAAATGTATTAGAATATCTTCCCTCTGCTGCTGCAGACTCGAAGGCTTTAGTTTGTACAGCGGACATATATTCCCCAGTTGAACAGCAGCAAATAAGTTGTATCTGGGATCGCTGTGTCTAGAGACCTCCCAGAGGTCACCCTTCTGTTCTTACTGCCCTGCTGTAAGAGGGCCCTGATATAGTCCAAGTGTTGCCAAAATATGTTTGAGCTGAGAGTAAGGTGTGCCTGCCCTCTACAAACCGAGCAGCTTCTTTCTGAATTGATGCAGGACTGAGAAAGGAGATGACACTTTTGTGCGCGTGTTAGTGGCCTATCTCGGAAAATAAAAGAATGCAGGAAAACGGTTGGCTCTTCGCCACTAGAAAGAGGCTCTTAAAAGGTGCCTGTTCTCAGTGAGGTCAGTTCAGTACCTGGAGCTGGGCATAATTTTCGTATGCACCCAGAACTGCAAGCCTCAATCTGTAGGGCTGGAGAGGCAAGGAGAGAGAAGTGCAGTTGCTGTAAAAGATGTTTTCCTTAGAGTTGGCACAAAGTGAATTTTTAACCACCCCTCCCATTCCTTCCAAAATGGGGTTTTCACTAACAAAATGTAACAAACAATTATCCTGGGGTTTGCCGCTTGCTTGTCTTTTCCCAGCTCTGGGTGCCTCAGTCTGAGCTTACTGGGTATCAACTGTTGGTGGTGCCGGTGAAGGAAGAACAGTGTTTGAATGGGAAATGCTTGTTTTACTAATGTGCTCTGAAATTGATACGAGCTTGTACAGTTTCTTTTGTCTTAGGAATCTGAGTTTTAGGTGGAGAATCGGGTGTTATTTAAGTCCCATTTCTTCTCTGCATTTAAGACCTCTGCCATCAGTGACAGTATTACCTGTAGCTTATGCCCTTCATTGAATGGAAGATCTTCTCTAGTAGACGTCTAAAGTCTAAAGGATTTTCCCTTAATTTTTTTTTTTTCCCCTTTTTTTATCTCTCTACTAAACTAGGAGATTTCCTCTGGAAGATATCCCTCGAGATGAAAAGGAAGCTGCAAACTGGCTTCATAAGCTTTATCAGGAGAAGGTAAACAGCTTTGCTTTCTTTTCTCTCTTTTGGGACTTTCACAGGGGTAGTATATTAAGGCACTGAGTAATGCACACTCTTCCACTGGATGGAGAGGAGAGGTGGAAATATTATGTATAATTCGGCAGCCATCCCTCAAACTGCTGGAAGAAGCAGTACAGAAGAACCCCTTGGCTGCAGAGGGCTGACTAGTGAGTAGGTCTCAAATTGCCGGGAAGCACAATGGGATTCAGAGATATGCCTGTGTTGTGGAAGACTAATAGCAATCCACTGTCTTTTTATATTCTTCAGCTCTTGTGTCTTGTGTCATACATTTCTAAATGTGGGTGTTTTTAGGCACTCAAGAAGAGTGATAACTGTATGTCAGGGGCAGCCGGTCCTGGCTCTTAGCTGCAATTGTCCTTTGCTTTCATGTTTCTTCCACTGTCACTTTCCTTCTGCCTCCTGGTAATACCTCTGCAGTGGTGTGTGACATGGTACAGACAGTCCCTGGGATCTGCTGCCAGGGACTGGTGTAGCACATGGCCAGCATGCCTTCAAACAGCTCAAAGCTTTTCCTCTTGTCTTTTCTTTTTCACCTTAGATGGTTAATTTCTTTACCACAGATTTAACAGTTCTATCGGGAGGAGGAGAGAACTGTAATTAATGTTGCCCAGCCCTAATTGGTGGATTGCTGAACTTGAAATGTGTATCTCGATTTTTGTGTTGCTTATCTTTGTGGGAAAGCAGAGGAGCACAGAAACTTTAACTATCTTGGGCTTTCTTCTGCAATGATGACCTCTGCTGCAGTATTTCCAAGCTTACGCTTAGTCTGTAGGTAGGCAGTGGATTGTTTGTAAGGGTCTGGTCTATGAGTTTCATTTTGTTCATTTTAAGCTAATTTGTTTGAATATCTAAGCTCTAATTCAATTAAGGGGAAAGAAGTAATCTTACAAAGAGCAGTAGCTATAATTGTCTTCTCCCCCCCCTCCCATTAGCAGGTGTATCAAACTAGCTTATGGTTCAGTTAGTGTAATAGCGGATTAGAGAGCTTAAAAAAAAAAAAAAAAAAAAAAAAATTGGGATCCTTGAATCCTGCCTCTTGTTATCAGGGACATGCCATCATGTAATTCCCTTGTGAAAAGGCTCTCAGATGCAAGAATTCCGTCTGACATTGCCTGGCTGGAGGAGTAGACATTAAGGTTTATGTTACAGGGGTGGTCTTTCTCTGCTTGGCTCCTGCTTTGTTAAACAGTAAATGCATAGCTAAGCAGATGCAGCACAAAGCATTCACTTCGCTTGGTGCCATTCCTTGGGCAGAATGCTCTGCTTTGCTTGCAGATGGAGGGCTTGGTGTTCCTTGCTGGTGTTCACTGTACCTCCGTTCAACTTTGGTGTGAGGTGTTGCCAGGGAGGTATTACTTATACATGTGGGTATTTTATATATTGATCTTATGGTGGTAGCCATATGTTGTAACTGGAATCCTTGAAGTGCTCTTCCCGCACAAAGGGTATGCCCTCAAAAGGCTGTGTAATTGGCAAGAAACGCCTTGCGCTTCTCAGCCCATTGTAAAGGAAGCTAAAACAAAAACAGCTTAAGTGGGAAAGATAAGAAATAGCCAAACTTTAGCCATCCTTGGTAGTGGCTCGGAAACCTTACAGAACTTTCTTACAAACTGAGGGAAGACTCTGGGCATGCTGCTCCTTTGAGTGATGTGTTTCATGATTGCATCTCCCTGCAGGCTCAGCTCAGGATGCAACTGCTCTGTTGAAGTCTTGGGGTTGTGGCTAGCACAGTGCTGTCTTTGCTGGTTAGCTTGTGCTTTGCCTTCCTCTTTGTCTGTATATACAGCATTTTTTCTGCTGTGTGGTGCTAAATCATGCCGACCTTTTTGGAAGTAAAAATGGGAAGAAAAAGCAAAGAGGTGTCTGAATTGGCCTCTGGCCTGCTGCTGCCCTAAATTCTTAAGCAATTAAGAGAAGAGATGAAGGTATTTGGTAGTGGAGAGACTAATATGGTTTCAGTTTCTCATGGTGGCCAAGATTGTCTTCAAAGCGCTAATACGGTAGCCTCGGCGGTCAACAGAAATGCCCAAATAAATGACAGCAGATGGAAATGGATGCTGTGTACTCTTGATGGGTGTTTACCACAGATACTGTCCTTGACGTCCTGGAATTGACTAGTCTTGGGTTGCTTGGTGCAAACATTATGAACGTGTTTTCTTCTATGTTCTCTTTCTCCCAGGATGCTTTGCAAGAGATGTATAATCAGGAAGGCGTATTCCCTGGTCAGCAGTTTAAACCTCCTAGGAGACCATGGACTCTCCTAAACTTTCTTTTTTGGGCCACAGTTCTCCTCTCTCCTCTCTTCACATTTGGCTTTGGAGTTTTTGCAAGTGGATCACCTCTCCTTATCCTAGCATTCCTGGGACTTGTTGGAGCAGGTAATAAAAGCAGAGAAGATGCTAAGCCCAGAGTGACATGTAACAGGATCCGTTACCTCCAAAAAGTTCTGTGTATTAATTAATATGAATGGGGGGGCTTGCAGAAGAGTACTTGGAGCTCACTCTGTAGTCTTTATATTATATAGCATTTTTATTATTTCAGAAGCTTTAATCCAGGCAGGCTTGCCTTCATATCTTAGGCAATCTCTATAGCAATCAATAGCAAGTGAGTCTTGTAGCCCATTATTATGGTGCCTGAAGGACAAAATACTCTTACTGCACACCTTGTCTGTGAATTAAAAAAAAAAAAAAAACCACACAAAACAAACAAACAAAACCAAACACACACCCCGCCCCCCCAAACAAAAAAACCTTAACAAAAAAACCCCAAAACCAAGTGGGGGCGGGAGGGCGGATGTGCTTCAGTGTTCATACTACCTATCCTGTTAACCAACATAGAAGCATTAATTATATTTTTAAATCTGGATTGTCCTCCTCTTTTAGTGACATCTGACCTGTGATCCATGTGCAGCCTCATACAGCGCACTGTTGGTCTGTAGTCACTGCTGTCTTCAGGATTGGGTTAACTCATGTTGCTTCTGCTTATGTGTTTACATGTAATTTCCTAGATCCTTGAACTGGTTCTAATATGCCTCCCATTTCTTTGTTATATTTTAAAGCTTCCTTTGGAGTTCGTAGACTGATAGGAGTAACTGAAATAGAAAAAGGCTCCAGCTATGGGAACCAAGAATTCAAGAAAAAGGAATAACTGACAGCTGCAGTTCAGCACATATAACCAGACTATGGTATCCGATTAACTTCAGTTAAAAAAACAACAACAAACACTTAGAAACTATCTTTTTCTTAATAACTGATGACTAATATTAATGAATAAAACTTGAGCCAAGAATGAAGAAGTTGGAGGCATCAACTGAAGAGAACGCATCAACTTTCTGCCTGTTTAAGGATTACTGTAGTCAAACTATGGGAGAAAATCTGGGGTGGGGTGGAAGAAGAACTGATTTTTCTTGCTTTGTTGGGGGACTTGAGGGTGGGGGGAGAAACGAGGGCATTGGCCATGGCCACGTGCATCTTCAGATGACTGAATACACTGGTTTCTGTCAAGAGCACTACACTCACTTTTACAACAGGAGCCATTGAATGTTTCCTCTTGCTAAAGCCAACATAATGTTTGTTGATTTCCAACTTTTTTTATTAATGAGCCAGGAAAAAACAACCCTTCTTAAATTAATCGACAGATACTCATTGGGTTAGAGTCATTTTGGAAAGGCTGTGTTGTCATGGCTACAGATGAAATCCTATTTGTATGTTACACTGATACTTTTTATTTTCAGGCAACGTCTTAAAACTTCTGTAATGCGAGAGAACGGATAGTGGAGTTTGGAAGCAGCGTGTTATTGATCAGCACATACCATAGAACAGATCCACTAGTATTAAAACAGTTTAAAATTCTCATCGTATCTCCTGCTAACTGCTCAAGGCTGTTTAATTTCAAAATATTACTTCAGTCTTGAGTGTTGTTTGCCCTGTTTCACATTATACATTTATGTAATCTTGAATCTGTTTGGGCTTGTTTTGTTTTCTGAATTAATGGTGACCGTGGGATTTGGAGTTGTGCAAAGAAGGCAATTTATTCAATTGTCCTGACGTTTTCTCCTTTTATTTCTGTTCGCATCTCTCATCACCAAAGTCCAGTTCAGCCAACCTCTCTCAGTAAACTGGGAGGCAGCAGCAGAAATCAGCACAATAGTTTTCAAAATGTCGTCTTTTACAAAAATTTGAAAAGGCGAGGTCTGTAGCAATCAGATTTTGAATACTGGCATCTCTTGAACTTTTAATGAGAGTTTTGACATTGATTCAGATGGGGCCAGGATCTTACCGTGTGTGCTGTAATGATAGGGTGTGCTGCACTTTCTACTTGGTCATGCTTTAGATGTTAATGTGAAGTATATTGCAAGGTGAGCTGTGCTGTTAAGCATTAGAAAGAGTATGGGGTCTCTTCAGGGATTTTAAATATCTTTAGTTTTGCTTGTTGACCTTTGATTCCGCCCCCCCCCCAGAAAATTAGAGATCAGAATCATGGCTGTACCTGTCTCTTTTTTTTCTTTTTTTCCTTTCCTTTTTGCAAACGCACATTCTGAGATTTTTGTAGATTGCTGCTGTATGCATAGCTGAGGAATTACTTGCAAACAGATGGGAACTACCTGTATGTTCGAGTCTGAAGGCCACAATCTGCATTTGGCTATGCTCAGAAGTTGGTGAAATGGGTTGCAGATCTACAGCTGAGGGCAGAAGCTGACCCTCGGGGTCTGTATTTTTAACCCAGCTGCCACTAGAATATTTATCTCACTTTTGTAAAGAGCAGATCTTATCAAAGCACTGGTTGTTATTTTCATCTTTGCTCTAGTAACCAAGATAAAAGAGTAATAATTTACCTTCTTTTCGTATTTACTTTAACTTTTGGAATGTAACCTCTTCTCCCACAGGTTTTTCCGTTTTCAAACACTGGAAGAGCAATTTTGTAACTTAGAAAAATATTTTACTTGGGGTCATTAATCACTGTTCTGTCATGCACTTGATTTTTATTTGTGGTCTTTTCAACAAGAGGATTTCAAGGATGACCTATGTTGTCTGTCTCCTGTTAGACTCATCATCACTGAATCATTGTACCCATAGCCCCAGCATTAGTATGTCATCTTTGTCCCCTCAATAAATCTTCCCTAAGATAGGGGATGCAAAACTGTTGTTAATGTTAGTGGAATTTGGAATATGCTTTGGGAATTGAGGAGAACAGAGCCTAGCCATGACTCTCTTTTCCTTGCTGGATGTTTTTCTACTCTGTCTTTAAATATGGTTAGACTTCCAAATGCTGATAAATATAACTCTCTTGACTTTTCCCTGTTTTTTAATTGGAGGACTAAAAGCAGTGGGCTTTTCTTTATTCTTTTCTTTTTTCGTAAGTAATTCAGTAATGGATATAATTCTTGCTTCTTAGAAAGATGTTACAAATGCTGTATACTTGCTTCCTGAAGATGATATTGAGTATATATAAATTTTACTGGCTTAGCAGAGTGAGGCTTGCAAAGCAGGCTGACCATTGACAATGTTTTATAATTACATTTTGAGCAGTATATTAATGGGCATGACAAGAATTTCACAAAATAAATCCCTTCTTAATGCTGAGAAGAAGGGAGATGCTTAAAGGAGAAGGGAATTAATAGCCTTTCTCTTTACGGGATTCTTTTCTCCTCTTAGTGCATGTAACTCCCTATTAGGAATCATGGGATTAGTGCATGTACATCAAGGGGAGAATAATCAACATTTCGTATTTCTTATCATAACTTATTGGTCATGCTTTCTTTTTGAAAATGTAATAAATGCATCATCAGTTACTTACATTTTGCTTTTCTAAACAGACATATCAGTAACCATTTGGAAAATGAAAATATACAGCAATGCACAAAACAGTACAAAACCAACACAAATCTCTTCATTTTGAATTTTATCTCCTCAGATAGGGGTTTTTATACACACGTGCGCGCACACGTACACAGAGTATGTATAAATTAAAATGACTGGAAATAGCTGAAGTTAATGTCACTAATGAAGATTAGCAGGTGGCTTGGATTGGAAAAGTGAGCATAGATTTTATATCTTATTTTCTTCTGGTTTAATAGAACATAGCTTGTATATTTGACTACCAAGCCCTTTAAGAGCAATAATAAACAAAAATATATCATGTTTTTCGTCTTTTGCTTTTCAACCATGCAAGGTTTAATAAACTTAAAGCTATAGGAGCGTTTTCTCTCTCCACCTTTCAAAACTTTCATTTATTGCTTGATTGTTTAGACTAAATACCATGTTCTCCAGTACGGACTTGCAAGCTTATTGCCATGGAGTTCAGCACTGACTCCGAAGATGAATGGTTCTCAGACTAATATGGACAGATGCTATGCGCCTTGCCTTGGCAGCGCTTGTCATTGTCATGAAGAACAATGATGTTGCTCTCAAAGTGGGATTCGCAGTTCCGAGGTAGCATCATGTTGACCTACATCTAAGAACCTGGTGGGAGAGCTCGGAGACTGCTGGCGTTGTGGCCTCTCTCAGTTAGGAAGGCACAAAAAGCTGATGGTGAAGAAGGACCAGATAACTGCTATCCAGAGGTCTTGGCTCAGTAGGGATTACAGTTCTCTGTTGCTCATTGTGGGCTAAATGTGCTCTTGCAGTTGACTTTGCGTCACTGAGCAAAATATCTGTCTCCAGCACAAAGAGTATGGGCAACGTTCCTTTGTTCTGCTTTAACTTATCTTGAAGGGCTCTACACTTAATTGCTGACCAATGAATATGACTACTACCTTTGTCCTAATTGCCTAGTATTCACAGAAAAAGTGAGTGTATCTGCTCACTTCCACGTGATACCACTCGTCTCCATCTACTGATGTCTGTATATTTGCTTGCCTGTATTTTCTGCAGATGGTTTGGTTACGACCTCTTAGCTGGAACTTGGACCTCTCCAGTTCAACCAGTCCTGTAGAAATTGTCTCACATAGCTGAGGTTTTGTCTTCCTGCATTTTGGCACTGGTTGACATGCTCAGTAGGTCTGAAGTGGCACAGTTGTGTTTAAGTTGTGTTAAGCGATAATGCAACTTTGCTGCTTCAGAGCAAAACTTTTATTAGGGAAGAGAAGTCCTTCCCAGGCCTGCTCACCTAGGCCATCACTACCTGGTAACGGGTCCTTCTGGCATTGATGAAACCAATAGAAGGGAGTTGGGACAAGGTCTTCACTAACAGTTGGAGTAACAGGCAAGTGGGGGTCACTGTACATCTGATAATTGCTATAGGTACAGTTTCTGTCTGGGGCTACACCAAAATCTGGTCTTCATGTACATTTTGATTAAAGAAATGTGGGGTTAGAGGTTTTTAATAATGCTGAGTTCACACTATGCAGAGCGTTTCAGATTGAAGACAGATAATATTGACATATTTTGGCATCTTGGAGAAGTATGTATTGAGAAGTCTAAGGCCAAGTTTGGACAGACCTAGCCCAAGCGTGTTTCGTTCAGATGCTGGAGGGCAATGCAGATAAATGTGAAGAATCCATTCCTAGATTTCCTTTGAAAGTTGAATACACTGGTGTAGCTCACAGCGTCTCGTGCATGCCCGTGCGCTTACGTCACTTGGTGTGAAGTTTCTGGTTCACAGCAGACGACTACTGCTCGTTCTGGTTTATGCCTGTGGAAAGAAGCCCATCCCCATAATGGTAATGCTGAATTTGTACTTTGACCCAGTTTGTCATAGCTGCTCGTTACCCTATTTCTGAACTTTTTGATCTGCCATGGGCTGCTCCAGAGCTGAGTGAAGCCAGGATTTGAAGCAGGTAACAGTCATCGCTGGAAGGAGGAGGGAGACCACAAGGTGCATCGCTGAAGGGAGGAGGAACACCGACAGATCTGGCCAAATTCTTGCCCTGAGAAAATGGCGTGATGGCCAGGAGCTTTGCAAACCAGAGATAAGCAGGGCACACAAACTCTGACTCTTAATACAGATGTGAAACCTCCCTGTGACAAACAACTTAGGTGGTAACCCTTGCCATGTTCACATCATTGGGGTCAGAATTTGTCTTGAAGGGCTTATCTCCTTGTTACAGATGGCAACTCCTACTCTGCCACACTTCCCCCTATTTATCTTGAAGACTAGTTTATGTGATTGTCTCAGCAATCTCTGCATCAAGATCCTTCCAGATTATTGGTTGTTTTGGGTTTTTTAGTTTGTTTGGGTTTTTTATCCTGCTATGGATTTGAGGGAAAACTTTCTGGAAATCAACATTACCGGGTCTGTGCCATGTTTGGTAGCCACCAGAAAACATCATGAAAATATTTCACGCTTTAGAAGACAGTGGATTGGCAACCATGAGCCAAACATGTCATGTTTCTTCTATCCTCAGCCCCTCTAGGTTTATGGAAAGCTGCCTGTATTTCTTGAAATGTTATACCCATAGTTACAAGCCACTCTTCAGTTTTCAAAACTGGAAAGAAAGTTAATTTGTTCACTTTCACTTTTGAGAGTACTTGAGTGCAGCTGATTGTCTATTTCTAAACAGCTTTACATTAGCAGAAGCAGCATTTTATCTTTTGAAGAGAAAATGTATTTTTAAAATAGACACTTTAGCAGAAACTGGAATATAATAGTACTTTTAAAATCTAAATCGGAAGTGTTCTGTAGTGGGGGCTACCACTACCAATTTGCAGTCTTAGACAAGTTTTATTTCTTTTTTTATTTTGGCCAAGGTGTATTTCCAAGAAAAACACGCCGATTTACTAGTCACACTAAAATCTAATTTGCAAAGGGAGGAAGAGTGGGCAGCAGAGGCTCATCGGGAATTTTTTTTTTCCCCCAAGGCATGAAGTGGTTCTGTGGACCGCCTTTATTACGTGCATGTGCATCTGTGCAGAGAGCCAGGCTGTGCCCCTTCGTGTTCTTTTGCTTCAGCTTTGCCAGAGCTCTGCCTTCTGACGACTGAATGCTACTTGCCTGAACGCCAGGCAGCCACGGTCAGCTGGCGTGTCGCTCGCTCCTAAAGATCACCAGCAAGTACTGTAGCTTTAATGAACACCTTCTCTCTAAGAAAACTCACCATCCTTAACCTGATGGATTTGTTACAAACTTGTCATTTGGAGGGAACTGTAAGTATCAGATGATCATTATTAGCTAAATCTAACGAGTAATAAAACTGTATACAGGGTACGCATTTACTGTGCATGTGTATATATTTTTCTACATTTTTACAGTTACTTCCTACACTTGATTTTATGATGTTCAGAAGAGATGCGTCTGAATCTGGTTAAAAACAAGAAGCTATTCAGAAAACCCAACCCTGTCACCTACTGTAGTTTCTACTAAGAACTGTGCCCAAACAAATATGCAGATTTACAGTGCTATGCAAATATTACTTTGTAAGTGGTCTCTTAAATTTTGCTTAAGTAGTTCATGCTGGTTTTACTGGGCTTTCAGAAAAAGATTAACGCAAAAGACTCATCCTGTAAAATAAAATAGCTTTGGCTGTGTGAAAGTACTGTATATTAGAATCTCATTCACGCCTTCAGTTGCTTATTTTAACTGTACGTGATTTTGTACGTAATGTGCTGGCATAGAGGGTTTTTTTTAATTGTGCTTGAATGAAAAAGGGTGACTGCCCAGCATCTGGTTTTTTGCAATGTTACTGTTTTGCAATTACATAGCCGATAATGTAACTGGAGATCTGCATCCTTTTCCTATTTGCCACTCTGGGTTTTGTAACTAAACATGCACTAAGGGCTATTTTCTTTTTGTTTTGGTTGGTTTTATTTCCATTTGCGCTTTTTGGTCTCAGTCCTGCAAACTGATCCATGCGAGGGCTATGTGTCTGCAGCAATAATCTGGGTGGATCGTGTTGTGGGGGCTGGGAGCCTGGGAGTAAAGAACAAGCTTAACCCTACGGCCATTCCCAGCACTAAGCCAGTCTTTGAGAACTGCAGATGGATGGTGCATTACTGTAGCAGTTACAGAAGCAGTATATAAAGTTTTGCATGGTTCCTCCAAATGAGGATGGAGGGGAGGGATGTTCTTGTTCTGAAGAAAAGCCTCCAAAATAAACCTAAAGCTGTATGATCTGAGAAGCTGAGACTCCAGCAGGGTAAGCTGCCTGTACGGATAGATGCTGTAGATTAAACCAATTTTTCAAATCTGACATCTTTCAAGTTTCTGTTTTTCACTGGAAGATAAAGACCTTCCCCCTTCCTCAGCTGTATGCCACATCATACACTCCCACCTGAAAGCAAACCAAGACCCACTGGAAGGTCACTTGGCATTTTTGCTCCCTTCCCCACACTTCTATCAGAAGGCTGCCCAGCAGAAGTAGATCTCTACAATTTCTACCTGTAGTATATTCCTCAGCCTGCTTCTGTACCTGCTTGGTCCCCTAAGGCATTAGCTCTTCCTCATGGGATTTGTGCCTGCAACAACTGACAGGTATATAATATCGTGTTCCTCTGTCATCTTTTCGCTATGAGTGTGCAAGCGCCGAGTTCTTCGTTTCTGCTGTAGGTTTTCCCTTCCCTGATCCTTCGAATATTCCAGGTTGTGCTGAGCTGCCTTAAAATGACAGATCAGTTGCAACGTGTGTCGCTGTATGGGCAGATCTTTTTTTGTGGAGAGGATGGGCTCCGATTCTGAGAGTACACAAGCAGAAATGCATTTTTTGTTACTTTCCTAGTTTGCACAAATACAGCTTTTCTTATCTCTGTGCCCCCATTTAATCTCCTCAGATCCATAATTCATTTTTAAAGGCCGATGATTTTGATCTGGAATTTTTAATGCTCTGTTCCAGAACTACTTTTTTTAGGCTTAAGGTGAAAAATATGGGTTGAAGTTTTTATCAGTACAGCATGATAAAGAATTCATTTGATTAAGATGGTATGATCCTTAGTACACGCACGCAAAAGCCCAGCCGTGAAAAGCAAAGCCCCAGCTGATGGCAGAGCTCTGTTCCTTCATGTGTGTTGTCTTGCCACGCGCTACAGAAGAAACGTTACTGTTGTTAATTCTCATCCTCAGATGTATCGGTCTTCCCCCATTGCCTGTCCACCTGCCCTTCTGCAGGTCCTCTTTCCTGAGCCGCTTTCTCCCGTTGAACCGGACAGTGTCAGAGATCACAGCTGCACGTACTGGAGAAGCAGAAGCAGCCGGGCAGTGGGGCGTATGGACGAGGGTCGGTGAACGGGGCAGCGTGTCGCCGCAGTGTTTGATGGGCAGCACTGTGTAAGGTAGCTGTGGAAATGGAAGAAAATGTTTGCTGCTCGGATGAAGGCCCGTGTTAGGTGGTTTGTTTCTGTACTAAGCAGTCCACATCACAGTGACCTTTAGGTTGTGGGAGCTTCTTACGTGACCTCTCTTTAAATTGCAAACGCAGTAGGAAGTTGACTGTGGTGGTGGTGGCACTTGCTGGGTGTAGCTCTTCTAGATTCCTTAATCTCATTTATTCCACCCTTCTTCTTCTAATACTGCATTAACATATTTGGGAAAACAGCCTGGAATTCTGTAAAAGCAATGCTGTGTCAACACCAGGCACAACCAGCTGCTGCATTGGGAGCGAGTTCCTGTTTTAGATACGCTACGTTCCTGACTGCAGTTGTGTTGGGCAGAGTGCTTTTGGGGGGTAGGAACAGGTGAATGCACTGTCTACATACTTCTAAAACTGGAATCTGTTCCTGAGAGGCTTGACAGACTGAGTGCATCTATGAAACAAAACTTTATGTAAGTATAACAGATTTTTATAGGTAGATAAAAGCTTAATAACTGTGGTATGGGTTAATAAAATACTCTTCTGGATTTTCATAGATTGGATTCACATCCATGAACCTATAATTTTTTTTTTATATATGTGTATATATATACACACACACACACACACACACATATATATATAGATCAGAGTCTAATACTCTCTGACTGGGTTCTTTTAGATACCTCACATGTGAAGGGTGTAATGTTTAATATTAACTTTACTTACTTGAAGATAGTTGTTACACAGGATTTCTGAATTGGCAGCGTGATACAAATTATACTGAAAACTCAACACAATACAAATGTAAGTTACACTCAGCAAAATACAGCTATTGCAATACATAGTTCAAGCACAACGCCAGCATGATCTCCATTACCAATCTCTGTAATATGCTCACCGTCACGATGCCGGGCATCCCCAGTCACTGGAATACATGGGTTGAAGCCAGCTCAAGCCTGTTGCTCTCTTCAAAATTCTTTTGTAAGTTACTTAGTTTTTATATTCTATGTGGGGCTGAGGTATGGATTCATTCCCCCTGTGCTGCTCCGGCTAACTCGGGGAGATGTTTACACCACCAGTGGACCCACTCAACTGTTGATAGCTGTTTATCTAAGACAAAGGCCACCGCTGGTCCCCTCTGTGTTGAGCTGAAGTCAGCTTGCTTGGCAAAAGCTGTGGTCAGTCACACCCTGCGTTATTCCCTCAGCTTCACGGGCGCATGGCCCTTGCCCGTCTCCACTGAACCTTCTTCCCTTCTAGGGGTTTATTGGTCAGCCACAATAATATCATATATGATATCCGTGTACCATGTGATATATAGTATGATACGAATATATTTTATGATTAATAGATTCAAGGTCCTTGAACGCGTCCAGAGGAGGGCAACACAGCTGGTGAAAGGGCTGGCAGGAATGTCCTGTGAGGAGCGGCTGAGGACTCTGGGCTTGTCTGGTTTGGAGAAAAGGAGGCTGAGGGGCGACCTCATGGCGCTCTCCAGCTTCCTGAGGGGGGGAAGTGGAGAGGGCGGCGCTGAGCTCTTCTCCCTGGGATCCAGTGACAGGACGC
>NW_009217438.1:22954-23192 GCF_000690835.1 Fulmarus glacialis
AGGCATTTGGACAGTGCTCTTAGCAACATGCTTTAACTTTTGGTCAGCCCAGAAGTAGTCAGGCAGTTGGACTAGATGATCGTTGTAGGTCCCTTCCAACCGAAATAGTCTATTCTATTCTATAGACTTATCCCCGATAATGCCAACATCATTATGTTCCTGCTGTGATAGAGGTATGTGCCAAAAGGGCAGGATTGCGGTGGCCTATACGGTGAGACTGCTGGGGCTGGAGCTGTGC
>NW_009217438.1:23252-31822 GCF_000690835.1 Fulmarus glacialis
TTCCCACGGCATTTGCTAGAAAGCAGACTACCAAAAGCAGATGCTACCTTGCCGTCTGTGGTAAATATCTCTGCACAGACACGGGCACATAACTGACAAGATCTAACGGGCAGGGACTGATTACAAAGAATGTGGTACAGAGAAGAGTTGACTCTGAGGACAGGTTGTTTTTCTTTTCTTCGCTGTGACTTGTGATATGAACTGACTTTTTTTTCATCTCGCTGATACAGGGCAACATTTGCAAAAGCCGAATTCAGCGGTGGCCTAGTTGTCTTGTGACATCTCTTTTATTTACTTGTCCAATAAAGTTGTAAGCAGCTACGTGCTAGTAGTTGCTCCATTTATGACGAAAATCAGTAGAAGAGAGAAACTAGGCAGGGTTTAAGAACATGTATAAATCTCCTCCCACCTTGGCTGCAATGAAGTACAAACTCTAGAAGTATTTTCAGGAAAATGCTATTTCTTGTATGCTTCCCATCAGCTCAAAGCTCCTTGTCAAAAATGGGAAAGTGCTACACCCTCCTTTCTTCCCATCTTTTAATTCAGCTGTAGCAAAGTTATATAGTCAAGATTAGGGCTGGAAGCTGGATCTTTTAATTGTAGACCTCTACCGTGCAAATACACTTAAGTATGCTGTTACAGGCTGCTTCTTCCAGTCCGTGGAGAGAAGGCTCTCGTGGCAGTGGTTCGGGGTCTCCCCTGGCGTTTGTGTTTCCCCCATCACACCGGGGAAGTGAGAGCCCTTTCGTGGTGGTTTCCAGAAAGGAGGACAACGCTGCACTTTATTGCATCTGGTCAAAGCTCTCCGCTTTATAATCCAGCCAGGCAGGATTTGTGGAGCAGAATGTGGGCCCTGCAGCTTGTTTGGCCATCAAACATTTCCATTTACGTGGTGACATTTAAGGTGATGAATTCATTTGAGCTAAATCCTGTTCAGATCATTGTGGTGACTGGGGTGTGTATAATTGTCTCCTTAGGGATTAGCAGCCAGAAAATAGCCCCATACAGCTGATACGGTTACTCTCACCTCTTTGTAGGCAAAAGAGGACAGTAGACGGAGGATTGCAGACCTAACGACCGCCCTCTTCTGCGCTTTGCCTCTGTGCAGCAAAGCGGGTTGGCAAGTTGCAGAAGTGGGGTCCACTGCGCTGCAGAGCTGAGCCGACCTCCTGAGGCTCCCGGGGGGAAATCCTTCCCACTGCGGTTACTCCTCCCCTCACACAACCTCTGCAAGTGTCACGTCTGAGCAAACGAGGCCAACTCGTTTTACGCACAAGTGGGCTTTCTTCCAGCTGTAAGGCGTTACTTAAAGCGGTTGCACAAAAATGAGGCGTGAGGAAAATGCAATCGATGCCAAATGGGTGGACTAAGCTCTCCCTCTTCCTTAGGTCTTTTTCCCTGTTTCGCTGCTTTGTTCCTCCCGTGTTACACCCAACACATAATCATGTAATCCCCATCATTTACAAAGCTTTATTCCAAATCTTCAGTTTTTTGAAGGTCTATATTAACTCTTCTTTTCCTTTTTTTAAGAAGTTGAAGGTTTTCAGTACAGAGCATTTATTGGGGTTATAACGGCATGATCTGCCTCTTCTGCAGTAGGGAAGGATGGGGAAGCATTGCTTGCTGTCTCTGCCAGCAGGTAGGTTCAGAGCAAGACTGACTAACTGAACACGATAAATGAGTTTGCCTGACAAATCCCCTATTTCTTATCTGATGAATTTAATGTTAATGGCTCACTAAAGGATGGAGAAGACCACCTCGAACTGCTAAGAAATGCTCCCATGAAAGGGCTTTTGAATATTCTGCAGCTGTGAGGTGTGGACAAGACACAACCATGTGCTGCAGAGTGGAACCCTGTGTTTTTGGGAAAGGAAATTTGCTCAGACCAAAGTTAGTTTCCTCTCAGACGGGAACAAACAAATAACACCCCACCACCCCCGGCCCAGAATCGCAGCAAGATGGGAAACCTGCAAACTTGTTATTTCCTGAGACTGTGCACTCTTTTGCTGGCAACCGTACAAGAAGGCAGTTGGCCTATCTAAATTAAGTACCACACATAATGGAACATAAATTATTCCTGTTAACTCCAATGCGATAACGTGGTTAGGGAGAACAAATTGCACTGAAGCAGTATTTTTTTTTTCTTGCTCTCAGAGGGATCTCTCAGTGAAGCAACCTCTGGAGCTAACATTAGGTCTGGGAATTTCACAGGCACTAATAGGATTAGGCACATGACTTCCTTTTCAGTCTGATGGGAGTCAAGTGTTTAATTCCCTTGGGCTTCTCTGAGATTTCAGCACGGATTCAGAAGCGGCACCCAAACAGTCAGCACACCCAGACTTGCCTCTCTGGCTGTTCCCCAGGCAAGGAGAGGTTTGCTAATCCACCCATCAGAAGGGTAAATGGCCTTTCCAAGGAGAGAACTTGGTGTGCAACCTGGGACAAAACAGTACTCGCTCCCACTCAAGATGCAAAACAAAACAAAATATCGTAACTTCGTATAGTACCTTTACGAAAATGAAATAACAGAATTGTGCTCTTCCACTCGCAAGAGGAAACCTGTTCTCATTTACTAACAACTCATTCGGTGGGAGGGTTCAAGCTCAGTCTTACTCGGCTTCAGTATGTTGCTTAGGGCAAGGTTCATGGTGCCTTTCTGTCTTCAGACCCAGCCAAAAAAGACTAACATAGGATGGCAAAAGTAGTGAACACTTGATTGCAGTGCAACTAGAGGATTCTGGATGTAAGTAGCATCATCCATTAGAAATATTTACTGCCTTATTATTTGGGGGGCAGCGGTGGTCAGAACAAAAATCGAGGAGAGATCTCATTGTCCTTTCTCGCCCGTCAATGATATCTTTTGTTTTACAGCTGTCTTAATAGCTTTACTAAGAGCACCAATGTCTAATAGGATCAAACCCTGAAATAGAAATCTGTGGCGGAAAAAGCCCGTGCTGCCTCCATGTCTTTGTGATCTCAAAACTTACGGTACTGTTGTGTCTCTGGTTGCTTAGTCCTTCTCCTTCTCTATGAAATCACATATATGCTGAAATTAAGAGGTGGCGACTGTCAGTTTAACCCTCTGTGAGGGGCACTGTTATCACGGTAACAAGGGTATCAACCCATTTCTTAAAAAGTGAAGGCTAGCGCTAACAGCACCTTACCATTTGACGGTGGTGTAAGAAAAAAGTCTCCTCCTAATGGGACTCACTCCTGTGAACGCTTCAGGTACCAAAACCCATGCTCCGTCCCTGCTCCCGCGCATGAAAACATCTGACGTCTTCATAACTACGTTCCAGTGCACGCGTAAAAGCTGTCCTCTCTCCATCCAAACTCACGATTATGAGTTTGATTATACCTGTCATGTCACTGCAGAACGCAGTTCTTCCGAATAAGGACTCCAAAGTGGAGGATTCTTACCTGAATATTTACTTCTAGGCTTATCGTGATGGCTTTCTAGGCCTCTTCTTCAGACTTCATTATTCTTGTAGTACTTCCATTTTGCCACCCAGGGAGGACCTGCCTAAGGTAAGCTTGCAGGGGAATCTCATTTCTAATTAATATTGCATTTTAATTTAATAACTAATAGCTTTTGACATCCTAATTTTTAAATGAGTTTTCCCTTGATGAATTCAGTGAAGAGTATTTAAATAATGGTGTAACTCACTGTGAGATTCTCTCCTTCCCTGTTCCCATCAATTTTTAATTATACCTGGGATGTGTGAGCTCTTCCCCAGGCTGGTGTGATGGACAAACAGAGACCCTTATTGCCTAGAAAATCAAATCGGAAATTTTTTCGGTCTAGCTCTTACCAACTTCACCCGTACTCTTCAGAAGCTAGTCCTAAGCAGGAGGATAAATGAAGAGAAGTAACAGCTCACAACTACTCTGTTACGATATGTTTGTGCAGAAACCATAATTAGTTTGTAAAGCTTTATTTTATTAATGTTTCCTTTAGCGTGTTTTCTAAAGTGACTTCTAGAAATGAGCACGCATCTATGTTTCTAATAGTGTATTAAGTGAAAATGAATAGTCATGAACATATGCTGGAGGAATGGTCTTTTGTCTGGTCTGTACAGTCCCCAGCTGAGGGTGCACGTGTGCATGGACCGCAGTGTACAGCTGTTAGAACAACTTAAGTAACAGTGATTTACCTCCTCAGTTGTGAACAGGGAGCTCTCTGACTGTAAGACAGGTTAAATAAACCATGGTTTCTCTAAGCCTTCATGGCAGGTCATGACAGGTTGCTCATATCTGGCAATGCAGTCACCTTGCTAGTGGTGATACCAAAGCCCCTGTACTCGAGTTGTGCACGGAAACATCCCGTGGTGCTGTCTTACCTCTCCCTTTTCCAAAGTACGGCCAGTGTTCTAATTTTTATCTTTCTGCGCTTCTAACCCCTTCTCTCAGGATAGTATCACTTTCCAGATAAATAAGAAATAAGCCCTTTTCTTCTAAGGTCTTTGGTCTCAAGAGGAAGCCCAAAACCACCTTGGGGTGTGACTGCCCCAGGACTCTGCCTTGGACTCTCTCCCGCTCATACTCTTGGCATAAATGAGAATGAAACTCCTCATGCAAGCCTTCTCTCTCTTGAGCTAGGATACTCGCTTTCAATTTTCATGCAGCAACAGCTACTATGGCTGCACACTCGGCAGGGCTGGACAATATGAAAAAGGGAGCAGGTTCAGAGGTGGGTGATACAGAGAAGTAGCACCCTTGAAATGGTGGAGAGTATGCTGGATGCTATCGGTTTGGATCTCACTGTTTAAGACCGGCTAATTAACCTCAGTGCCTCCCTGCTGGCCATTGAATTGTTCCCGTTTTGCAGCTCGGGTCCGGGACTGACATCCTGGAAATACTCCAGAGCTACAGGAACTCCTGGGGTTTGAGGGCCTTCTCCAGCTGCTGGCACCTGACCTCGTTTCTGCCCGTGCTGGAAGTGTGCTCGTTGAAAAGCTGTTCGGATTTCAGCAGAGCTGTAGAAGGCGGCAAGCGATGGCTCAGCTGCAAACGTGACCAGATTGAATTCCTCTGGTCTTCAGGATTAGCTTGGACTAAAAGCTGTCATGTCCACTTTTCCCTTTTCTTTCTTTTATTTTGTTCGTCTGGTACAGGGGGAGAAAGCACAGTTGTTTGCACCATTAGACACGTAACATTATTATCCTGATAACGATGTTCATACTTTCGTACTCGAAGTTCATACTCAAAATTTCATACTTTGAACTTGTTCTTCTTTACCAAGGTGGATAAGCATACTTGTAACATACTCAGCATTCGATCTGTGAGCTCAAATGCTTTTCTCCGCATGCCTGCAAGGTGAAGCTGCCTGTGATAACTCAAACATGCTGCCTTTTTGTAGCATCTTCCCTGGATGAGTAGGATTTTTGAGAGCTATTCAAAGCAAGCTGTTTAGGAGAGGAGGAAAGTCTGTCTTAAGGAGTGCTAGAAAGAGAGGCATTGCCAGGAAAGGAGGTTTCTTTGCACCCCAGAAGACGACAACTGATGTTGAAAAGATTACGAAGATTATGTCGGAGAAATAGCGTGCTACTGATCCTCCCTTCTAGGCTAGGTAGCATCTCCCCCTCCTTGCTCCAGCTGCTCTGCCCTGGCTTGCTGGTCAGTTTTTCTGTAGACTCCTTCCTTAAATGATTTCTCTTTTCTTTTCTTGCCACTTCTTCAGGCTGTTAGCTTTTCCTGACCCTTCTTGAATGTCTTTCATCCCACATTTCAACCTTGTCCCTCTGGTTTGTCTTGGTGGTCATTTAGGGGTTTCAGAGGAAGGACACATGCAGCTCTTCAGCAAAGTTACTATCGCTTCCTCTGCATTCCCCGTATTTTCAGGACTCTGGTGATGGGGGGCAGTTCACACAACGCAGCATTTTCTACTGCAGAAACACAGACAGACAACTGTGGATGGAATGAAAAATGCTCTTGAATAGAGCTGGTATGGAAATGGATTCCCCATGCTGGTTTTGTTGCTATTAAATAAATTTTAGTCAATGATTCTTTCCCAATGATATGAAATAAAAAGCCAAAATTCTGATTATTATGTACAGCTAATGATTTGTGGCTGACATATTAATTTAAAAAGACAAGGTGGCTTTTAAACTGTTCACTGTGAAAAAAGAATTCACTTTACAATATTATAAAAGAATTTTCCCAAATGTAAAAATCTTGACAATTTTTTTCTATGTTTCTGCAGATGGCTGTGAATTCGTGAAATTAGTTAATTAAAAACAGAATTTCCTATGGAAAACTCATTCAGTTAAAAATAATCAACTGACTGCATGCAGAAGTGTTTTATTGGTTATGACGCAGAGATGACAAAAAATTCCAGCATTAATTTTTACTTGCTTTCATATACAAATGCGTTAATCATAGAGTGAATCAACCATATTTTTTTCTCCTGTAATAGAGTAATGTGGAAAGCCATTGCTAAGCTGATATCAAATGCATAAATCAATAACTTCTAGTTAGGATCACCTTAAAATCTCAAAGTCTAGGCAAAGAAATGAAAGCATTTAAGGTGTAGAAGAATGACTTCAATTAATTATTTAATGGGGCAAAATGTGTCTCATTTTTACAGAAGTTTGATTAGCAGGAATTAACTAAAAATACATCTAAAAATACTGTCTGTTGACACAGGTTGATGTCTACTTGCCGGAGCGCTGTTCACTGATGGGCCACAAGCTGGCGGCACTAGACTACGCGCTTTGGTGCCAGTTTTCTGACTGCTGTCTGCAAATTGAAATGAAAACATAAAACTACATCTGATTCTAGATCTGACTCCTCAAGTAATTCTTCCTTTGGGCTAAGGCTTCCTTCAGTGCTTGCATAAAACTCAGTTATAGTTAATAAGTAGATTTTTTTAATCCCAAACACTGTACAAAGTGAACGAGAAGAGCAACTGCAGAGCATCTCAATGGAAATCCATGAATTCCAGTATCAGCTTCTCCCAAAATGTTCATTACCAAATCCATCGGAGGAAAAGGAGAGAAATCCCTATAAGCAAGGATTTCTGTTCTAACCTGATCATTGGAAAAATGTCTTCAAACTTTTTCCATAGGTAGAAGTTGATGCTCATCTTGAAGAAGGAGAGTTTCTAGTAGAAATTACTGCTGAATTTTTCTTTCCAAGCCTTGCTACTGTCCAGATAATGATAAAGTTGAACATTCAAATATTCATTCTGCCTAGGAAGTTTCTCTTCTGTAGCCATTTTCAGGTCAGACAGGATTTGAACTTTTGGTAAAATACCAGATGCGAAGCTATCTCCTACCATTTCACCCAGAACTGTTCATCTGCCAACAGACTCTGTTTTAAGTAGTGGTGATAGTATGTCAAACTCAGGGTATTGTTTCATGAATATCTCTGGCATAATCCTACACTAAGCCGTCTCAGGGAAACCAACCCAACCTGTTAAATGACTGGTTGTTGTAAAAACAAGAAGAGTTGGGCACAGTGTAACTGGTACTAATTTTTGTACCTACACTGAAAAGCTCTGGGAAGACATCTTCAAGACCCTCCATGCAATTGAAAGCTGGCCTAATGATGATTTAAACGATTTAGACATTGCACCGGGTCTGGCTCGGATGGAGTTAACTTTCTTCATAGCGGCTCATCTAGCACTGTGTTTTGACTTTGTGGCTAAAGTGGCGTTGCTAACATACTAAAGTTTTGGCTGTTGCTGAACAGAGCTTGCACAGCATCAAGGCTTACTCTTTTTCCCACTCTTCTCCTCCAGTGAGTAGGTTGGGGTGGGCAAGAGCTTGGGAGGGGGACACAGCTGGGACAGCTGACCCCAGGTGGTGAAAGGGCTTTTCCATACCATATAATGCCATAATGTCACGCTCAGCAGTAAAAACTGGGATACAGGAAGAAGAAGGGAGATTTTTGGCTTCCAAGGTGGCTGCTGTTCAGACTGGCTGGGCATTGGTCTACTTGTGGGAGGTGGTGAGTGATTTCCTTTGCTTCATATTCTGTCTCTTTTTTTCACCTATTAAACTGTCTTTATCTCAACCCACGTGTTTTCTCACTTTTATTCTTCCTCTTTTTTCCCCTTGTCCCGCTGGGGATGAGGAAGCGAGCGAGCGGCTGTGTGGCTGCTGGCCAGGGTCAACCCACCACACAAAACAGAAAGAAATGTTATACTGTGGTCAGATGTAGAGAATAAAGATATGCTTTTTCATGAAAAATCTTCATTCGGAGGTCATCACATGGGAGCAGTGGGATGCGTGGATTGGAGGGAACAAGGCATTTTACATTCATGACTGTTACGGCTAGCAAATCCTGGGATCCTAGCATCTACAATGATACTCCTGGGCCTCCATTACCTTAAAGGCTATCAGGCAGGCAGTCAAAACTGGAGAGAGGGAATCAAATTACACTGTGGACACTGCTGGTTTGTCTTCATTCTGATCAAAACCTGGCATAGGAATTATATTTTCCTCCTATCACACCCTTGCCTGCTGGGGATCATTTCCCTTCGTCAACACCATTTTCTTTCTGTTTGTCATCTTTTCTCTCTCTGCCTCCCCAAAATAGGGCAGTTGATATCATCTTCAAACTCAGCA